>NW_024962262.1:3522433-3585028 GCF_019238085.1 Lagopus leucura
TTTTTTTTTTTTTTTTTTTTTTTTTTTTTTTTTTTAATGAAAAAAAAGCCACAGGAATCAAATCCAAACACAAAGAAGTACATTGTGTTATTCTAATGACAGGCTGGTTCAAACACGAATCTTGTCACCAGCTCCACCGGATGGCAGGTCAGATCCTTTCTCTTTCTTAATCAGTACATCTACGCAATTGTGTGGGAGAAAGATGAAAAGCTAGGGTCATATGCAAGCACAAAAGAAAGACAATAGGTAGCTTCTGAGAAGGAAATCACAACAAAGGAATTGAATAAATGAAACGTGCTTGTGAAGTTATCTGTTATCAGATCAATGAATATAGCTAACTGCACAATGAGATATGGAAGCACTTCAAGGGTGAGGCTGCATGCATGAATCCAGAAGCCAGGTTTGAGCGTGTTCCTTTAATAAAGGAAAACAAACTTCAAACCAACAGAATGTAGGTTTTTTTCAATAGGGCACTAGTGGGCAAAGCATCTGAACGGTTTCTCTGAAGCAGAATAAAATCAACAAGCTGCTGGGTCTGGTGGAATTTGTCTTTAGCCAGGAAACCAGCTGTGTGCAGCACTGCAGCTGAGGAAAGCCAACCGAAGACGGAAATCAAATGTTACAGAATATCTGTAAGGGACAGGGTTAAAAACAGCAAAGGGAGTCAGATGCTTTTGAAATGGCAACCAAAACAAGTAACAAGCAATTGGTCTTATTTTTCCTCTTCAGTTTCTCTTTTTTTTTTTCTAATAAATACAGAATGATTAAATCTAAACATACACTAATCTTTTCCAACATTTCTGTTGTATGCTTTGATCTTAAATAATCCAAAGTAAGCAATCAAATTATTAACATGCTAAAAGACCTGAGTCACCTGAATTTAATTTTTCACAGAGTCACTCAC
Source organism: Lagopus leucura (assembly GCF_019238085.1). NCBI lineage: Eukaryota > Metazoa > Chordata > Aves > Galliformes > Phasianidae > Lagopus > Lagopus leucura. The sequence goes on from NW_024962262.1 coordinate 3,523,338, forward strand.
AACATGCTTGTTTAAATTTCACACTGTCTACAACTGGAGGTCACAACAAGCACAAGTAAGGACTCTCTAGTTAATAAAGGCATTTTTTTCTGATAATTTGATTGATCTTGAATATGTTTTTATATCTTTTTAAATTTCTGCTTAACGTAATATTGAAGAAATTCAGAATATAGAAGTGAAAACATCTTGAAAATGTCAGCTGTTTTCTGATACAGAGGAGTTCCTCCTATCTGGTTCTCCTCAGGCGTGTGAACAGACACGCCAGCAGGTGCACTAGGAAACCTTGAAGTGACAGCAGTTCTGGTTAGTGATTTAAGAACTTAGCAATTTAAAAGAAAAAAATGAAAAGTCAGACTCCATTTCTTACACGCATTGATTTTTATAAAGTCACTTCAGAAAAGATTATTCTACCATTAACATCAAATAGTACAACTGCAAAGAGCAAGCCCCAGATGCACAGCTATCATTTTTTCATCATTCACCACTGATCCTGTGGGCTCACTGATCGGCACGAAAAACTACAAGCACAAGGAATATGAATACAGAAATGCCTAGAACATCTGAGGATTGCATTACAAGACAGGTGAACCTGTGTGCTTTCACTGAGCTTTTCCGTGCTTCATCAGATCTGGATGGCCTGCCCAGGGAGGTGGTGGAGACGCCGTCCCTGGCAGTGTTCAAGAGGTGCCTGGATGAGGAGCTACGAGAGATGGTTTAGTAGCTTGTGGCACTGATAGGAATGGGAGGGTGGTTGGACTGGATGATCTTGCAGGTCATTTCCAACCTTATGATTCTGTGAATTCTGTGAATCTGTGGATTTCTTTTAAGCTTGAAATAAATTTGGAATTTCTTGAACTCCAATGCCACTTCAGATTCATTTCAGCAAGAAGTTTTATCCAAAATGACTGATGCATACTTTCAACCCCACACTGATGGTACCACGTTCCACTGTGCTCTCTCAAATACAAGAGGGGAAGACATCTCTAGGTACACAGATTTGTTAAGTCTATTCACAGTTGCATTTTGCAAATTTCAGTCAAATAATGTTTGATTCAAGAAAGCGCATTGCCAACAACTTCACTATAGCCTCTTGGGCACTCCACTCCATGCTCAACAAGTGAAAACACATCCCAGAAACAGAAAAGATTGCTGTTTAAAAATGTTCTTTCTTCCACTGCAACATGGCTTACAATATAATTGGATTTGCTTGTAAAGATGTAATAATTGTCTTGCAACTACTTAGTCCACAATCGTGAGCTGCAGTTACACTTTTCAAGAGCAGAAAAGAGAGGTAAGTTTAAAAGATGCAAAAGGCATCCTGAAGGAAAAGTAACCCTGCAGATCAAAAAAATAAGTAGACTAATCTAGAGGATACATACATATGTATATACATATATAGAATGTTCTTACTTTGAAATTGTGTTGAGCTCATGATGTAATACAGATGCATTACCACTGCACAACTTATGCGACTAAAAAAAACAACTTTCAGTCTTCAAAACTGCAGTGATCAGAGGCTGATTAATTAATATTCATAATTAACAATATCAGAGTGAATTGAAAAAGTTATTTCCCAGATTCAAAAGGGAAATGTAGTACTGAGAGGAATAAAGAACCAGATTTCCATATCACAATCTTCAAATTTCCATTTCAAGAGAATTTATATTCAAAGTAGCAATATACTTAGAGCTATTTTGACAATGCTAAAATTGCATGGCCAGTGGAAGTTCAATTCTTGCCTACAGAACAATTAGATCTGAATTTCACCTGTGTAAAACTTATGCATCCAAAAACCATCATCTGTTTACTTTCAAGTATGTTTTACTCTCAATTCTTTAGACTACTTTATCATATAACCCTTACAACATTTTGTCCCAACTGTTCCTATGCCTGTTTTGTTCTGTGCATCACTGACTGACTTGGGGGTTGGACTCGATGATCTCTGGAGGTCCCTTCCAACCCCTACAATTCTGTGATTCTGTGACTGTGATGCAAAAGCTGACAATCACTTCACTTAAATAAATAAACAGAAAGGTTTTCTTTCACAAATCCAATAAATAAAACAAAACTGAACTATGAAGAACAAACTGGGAAATACGTTTGCATTATTTCTTTCTTGATCAAAGGAATCAAACAGTTCTAAAATTTTTTGTACCTTGAACCATAAGAATGGGCTCTTTTCCACCACCATGTGCCAGCATCTCTCTCCGATAACGCTCACCCATTGCCCTGGAAAAACACAGATGTTAGAGCCATCTGCAGGGAGCCTGTCCAGCTTTCAGCTGTATTTACTTCTAGGATCTCTATGTGATTCAAAGGCAGAGATGGAATGAGATCTTACACCCCAAAACAATGACCACCTTGATCCCATGTTGGCTCCTTTGAATTCAGATTACATTTAAAAATATACTACGATTAACTGAACTAGACACATTTTATACACACAAAGATGTGCTGATGTTCATGGAAGTTAAAATGCAAACATTTCAGCTTCCACTGTTGAAAGGGAAAAAGTTACTTAGTTATAATGCCTAGAACATACACCTATGATGTAAGAACATTTTTATTTTATTTTTATTTTATTTAAATTTTTTGAAGTCACAATTTACCTTTTAATTTCACAAAGCAAAATGAGTAGGATAGCTATGCTTAGCTCTGAAGGTGGTGACATGAAGCTTGTTTAATACCTGCAGTTGCTTTTGATTTCAAAAGAAAATTACAATTAATCTGGTACCTATGAAAATCAAGCTCTATAATTACATCTAAATACAGATTTCAATGCCTCTCAACTGGCAAGCCTGTATTTTAAAACACAGACATGAGTTCTTTGCATCAATGATTACGTCCCAAAGTACATTTAATGTGTGGTCATTTCCTATTTTGTTATACTCTTAAAATCAACAAAAAGGCTGAAAATTAATCAGCACTGAAAAAGCCCAACCACCTATGCTGCCCCAAGCATACCGTGTTTACCCCTTTCCAGAAGTACACTACAGAAGTACAACACTACATGGTAACTCAGTATTTTCTCTGTTTTTACCTATCGAATGGATTGTGAGCAAAACACTGTTTCCACACCATGGAGGCAACGGCCCTGGACATGAGGTAGGAGTAATATTTGGCACCATAGCCCACAAGATGACTAAATCTCAGCTGCCAGGCCTGTAAGAAGAAAACAAAATTAAGAATATTGGTCATCTTTAAACCTTTTAAATTACTCTGTGGGTTCTGTTGTTGTTGTTTTTTTTCTTGTTTTCTTTTAAGTACGATAGAAAAAATCTGTTAGCATTACAAAATAAAATGGTTTAAAAAAAAGAAGAAATAAAAAACCCCAAGCCACCATCAGAAAACCCAGAATGAAGACATGCTTTATTCTAAGGGCATTTTTTCAAGCTAAATACTGTATATCCAATATGCTGATTATAATAATTGAAATCATACACAAATAGGGTCAGAAGGAGGGAAAAGCAAGAAGCAAAAGAAACGCAGTCAGATGTCATAACAGCCATGCTGTTCTACTGGCCTCCAAAAGAATCACAATTACCTTAATACAAGTGACTTCATATTTTATCTATTTCCATATGGATAACAGCAGTATCACTCCTAGAAAAGCCCCATCTAAAAAATATGCGCCACAAACAAGATGGTCACAGGGCCTTGTGTTTAATGCTATATAAAATACAGCTTCCCATACACCAAAAACTCATAGGTAGATGAATTACATGCACACGCAATTAATTGTTCAAAGATTTGTTTGCACCTTTAAAAATGTATATGCATAGCAGATTACCATCTGTAATTATATTGTTATTCATTTATAAACTGTTACTTTGCTTTATGACTCATTCCAGTAATGGTGGACTTCTTTTACAAAGCTCTTTGGCATCAATTATTTTTCTGTGTTTTTTCTTTTAGCAGATAAAATCAAAAGCATCGGCCTTGCTTTCACAGAAATACCCTAATTTTCTCTTTCTTTGAATGCAACAGAATAATTTAGATTGAAAGAGACCTCAGAAGGTCATGTGGTCCACCCCTTGTTCAGAGCAGAGCTAATTTGATGAGGTTTCTCTTGGCCCTGACCGGGATGAAAATATGTTTCCCTACAGGCTTAAATACATTTCTTGAACTGAAGATGATGAATCTCCAGATGAAGGAGTGGATGCTTACTCTGCTCTCTTGGCTCTCTGAGGAAATAAGAGGAGTGAACTCTCATATCTTATTTGTCCTCCTATCCACAGACAAAGAATTTAACATTATTATGAGTGTTGTCAAGATTCATTAAGTACAACAGAAAGTGGAGTTTTAAAGAAGAACTGGAAGATAAACAACAAAGTAATCTAACAGATGTTTTAAATTTAAATCCATAGCCTGTCACATTCTTCTACTCTCATCCTAAACCTAACGGCTGAAATTCTAAGGCAACCAAACTGAAAAGTGAGAGCTATTAGGAGTTTTCCAGAACTATTTATCTTTGACTGAGACTCATCTTCACACCCTGAGCCTCAATCTCTCAACTTTGGACAGCTGAAATAAACTGTTTCTTTATTCAAGAAAGTGCTGATCATCATCTTGCTCTCCACCCACCAAATCAAAGAAGCATGTCTTTTTTATCAGTCTTTTCTACCCTAAAAAAGCATCAGTGACTTATTATCCAGGTCATCATGAACAGCTGATGAGAAATTCAGTTGTCAGCTCCCTCTTCTCAAGAACACCAACTCATCCAAGCTCTGGGCAGCCTGGTCTGGTGGTTGGTGATCCTGCCCTTGACTGGGAGGTTAAAACTAGATGATCTTTGAGGTCCTTTTCAACCCAGGCCATTCTATGATTCTATGAACACTTACTATTTCTCAAAGTTAGCTGCAATTCAGCCATTCAGAGGCAGTTGCCTCCACCCTAAGACAGGTGTCAAAAATACACTGAATTTGCTATGAATGACTCCACCAGTAGCCTACACAACTATTTTAAAGCAGAAGCCTGTCTTTTATGGAAGATGAAAAAATGTTCCAGTCCTCAATTTTCCTGTGGGCTTTGTGGCATGATGATGCAAATTCTTAAGAATGACTAATTTTCTTTCTTTAAAGTAAACTTCAACTATATCATATCTCATTATAATGTAAACATACAGAAACATTCAGCTTGGAAACAGATTCTCTACTTTACTCTGAAAAATATTGTGGTTGCTGTGTTTGCATTTAATGCCTATAATTTTTCTAACTAGTCCCTTAATTATAACCATAATCACTGAACTAACAGCACAGTTTAAAACAGATCAGAGAGCCTACAGGAAAATCATGACAGCTTCTACTTTACTCCATACTAAGCTCTCAAAAGGAGGATTCAAAGTTTCAACTTGAAAGTACAACTCTCTCAGGCATGTGGAAAGCTTTACTGAAGAATTGGTTTCACATCCTCAGAAACTTAAGCAATTTTCAAATAGATCTGTTCAGTGAAAGATTCAAGTTGCTTTTTCTGCCACAAAGAAGAATATACATCACATAAACTATAACTAGAACAGTATGTATTCCTCAGTCCATATTATTTTGCTCATCTTGCCTTCTTTATGTCAAAAATCCATGAAATATCCTGGCGTAAGGAAGACGTACTCCTTTTGTAAGACATTTAATGCTCTGTGACTAGAACAGCTCATCTTCACATCTAAGCTGATCAGCTATTCCATTTATCAGGTTTACTGAAACTGTATTACAAGTAAATAATGAAAACAGCTTCTTAGCAATCTAAGACCAAAAGCTTATTTCAGTCTGCACCAAAAACAGGCCTCAATTCCCTCTGCCCACATACAAAAAATTTTGTTTGATGTTGCTATTGCTATTACACTTAAGTAAGAAACTTCACATCACTTCCTTTCAAAAGAGAAAAGGAAGGGGTACAGAAAGACCAAGCAAAGATGCTACTCATCTCTCTCTGTATATTTGGGGAAGCTCTCTAATGAAGTTTAAGTATTCAAAAATTCAGTGGTAATAGGGTGGTATCAAAAAAAAAAAAAAAAAAAAGAGAGAGGAAGACAGACAAATACAAGAGACTGAGTCAATTTGTCTTAAGCTAAATGCCAACACAGGTAAGGTATAGACAACTCTCTCTTCCTTCATTGATTCTACAACATAATTGCACTTTCAGATACCTGGAGTTACATAAGATCTCTCAGGAAAGTCCTAATCACTCTCTGCAACTGCCTTAAAGGAGGCTGTGGCAAGGTGGGGATCAGCCTCTTCTCCCAGGTAGCAGCAATAAGATGAGAAGGAATGGCCTCAAGTTGTGCCAGGAGAGGACTGGATTAGATATTAGGAATAATTTCTTCTCAGAAGTGGATGGGCCATTCGAACAGGCTGTCCAGGAAAGTGGCGCAGTCACTGTCTCTGGAGGTGCTCAAAGAAAGGGGAGATGTAATACTTAGGAACATGGTGTAGTGGGCAATATTGGTGGTAGACAGATGGCTGGACTGGATTATCTTAGATGATTCTTAATGATTCTATGTTTCCATGATAATAACAATTTCCAAAGGCATCACACAACTGAGATTTTTTTCATAGTGGAAACAACAACTCAGGAAATCTGATAATAAACACACTACTTCCTAGTAAGGTTTGAAGGATATATATGATTTTTAATGTTTTCATAATCAGTACAGATTTTTCTGCATAGAGTATGGAAAACTCTAGCACGTTGTCATTCCCTGTTCTTAACCTTTTTCAGTCCTCACACAAAGCTTCTGATAAGGAGTTTCCACAATCCCTTCATTCTGTATCTTCGGTATTTCATCATTGTTCATTATCTTTTATATTACTCAAGTACACTTTCCAATTCAATGCTGTTCTAGTAACTGACATTCCATACTGGACTTTGTTCAAATATTTGTTTGCAGGCAACGTTAAACTGCATCCACTACTCCCACAAGGAGCGATCTGCCTGTATTAAAAAAACTGTTCCTACCTTATACAGATGAGATATAGTCAACAAAAAAATGCCAAATCACAGAATCATCTGGGTTGGAAAAGAATTTCAAGATTAAGTCCAACCATCAGCTGATCTATTGAGTCCCATCACTAAACCATGACCCCTCGTGCCACATCCAAATGTCTCTTTTAATACCAACTTAGAAAGGGACCCCGTTGATTCCCTGGGCAGCCTATGCCAATGCTTGATCATCCTCTCCATGAAGAAATTATTCCGGATGTCCAGTCTAAATCATTCCTGGTGCAACTTGAGACTTTTTCCTTATGTCCTGTCACTTGCCTCCTATGCAAAGAGACTTATGCCATAGAATCTCCTTTCAGGTAGCAGTAGAGTTGTAGATAGCAATGAGTTCTCCCCTCAACCTCCTTATCTCTAGACTAAACAACCCCAATCCCCACAGCAACTCCTCATAATTAGTTCCTTCACCAGCTTCACTGCTCATCATCCTTCTTCCAGTGTGGGGCCCAAAAGTGAACACAGTATTTGAGGTGCAGTCTCACCAGTGTTGCAAACAAGGGGACAATCACTCCCCTAGTTCTGCTAGCCACACTATTTCTGACACCAGGTTGCTGTTGTTCTTGGACATCCAGGCACATTGCTGATGTGTGCTCAGCCAGCTGTTGACCAATACCCCCAGGTCCTTTTCAGTTGGGCAATTTTCCACCCACTCTTCCCCAAGCTTATGCCACTGAATGAGGTTATTATGACCCACATGCAAGATTCAGCACTTAGTCCCGTTGATATGCTTAGGCTAGTACTCCTTTATGTTCTATGATCAATAAAAAATAACCACATCACTGTAAATGCATTTAAAATTAAGTGGTTCACCTTTTAGCATGAAATTCCATTCTAATAAAACTATCAATAGATGAAAAATGACTTGATTTCATAACTATGTTATTCACAAAGCTGAATGACTTCTTCATATAAAAAAACAACTGACATATCAATTTCATTTTTGGAAGGATAAGGGCTAGACATGTAGAACTAAGGTACACTCCTTATTAAACGCTATATTTTTGGTAAGCAGCAAGAAAGTTAATGAAGATTGAGTAATCACCTACTTCAAAAAGTTCCACGAACTCATTCCAGGAGTTTATAAAACAGCACATTTTACAGCATAGCCCATGGGTTGTGGTAATATGCCATTCATGGGTCATGTTCATGCCTGCTTTTTATTCAACACAGCAGACTGAAATAAAGGCGTGCAACTGATCCACTGTGTTTATTAGAAGGGTCTTTTCTCTACCAACATTATAATCTTCCCTTATAACCATGTCTGAAATGTTACCAAAGTGTGAAGGCTTTCCATTCCTTCCTGTAACAAACAAAAATATCTCAGATACATGTGCCATACAGATAGAACATTACACCTTCCCAGGAATTTTAAATAGAGTACTTGTCGGATATACTCTCAGGGTAAGATCCAGTTCATTTTACTTAATAGCTACCTCAAACTAGGTGTCTTGCCCAAACTAGTCATGGAGGCTGCCTTTGTAGTCAGGGGACAGAAATTTCTTTTATCTCTGGAGGATATAAGGGTATAAGACTACCACTCAAGGAAAAAATCAAAATAATTTACCCCTTGTATTTAAAAGTTAATACACCTATTTGAAAGTTAACACACATCATTTCTTTTAACAACATTGTTAGTTCAGTGAAACTAAGCTGGTTTGAAGACAACATAAATTAATTTAAGATTTAATAATGTGATTTCTAAACTTACTAATGTTAAGATTATCACAAAGATCAACTCATTTAAAAATTAATATGTAACGTGAAAAGACAAAATTGAAAGCAAAAAACTGCAGGTAAGTCACTACATAATTGTAATTAAAAAAGCATAATTTTTGTATAAAATCCTCCTACTTCATTTGAAAAGAAAAACAAACTACAGTAATTCTTGACTAGCACTTGGAGTTGTCAAAATGCTCTTCATCGGTTTCTGCTGTGACTTTAGCTATTTCTAGGTGTATTTTATTCCTTTTATATTTTTGCATCTTAAGACAAAAATCACAAGTGAGAATAAGAACCTGAAAATACCCAAAACTAAATGAAGTATTTACATCATTTAAGTCTTCTAATTACAAAATGTGTGTTAGAGTAACTACAACAACGAGCCTGTTGTTGAACAGTTTCCATGAGGAACAATATCTGATGGGGATGATATTAGGTGCCACCCCCCTCCCCTTTCTTAATTAAATTTTTATTTTGGCAGGAAACTCAGTGGGGAAGCAGCCAACTTATCTCAGTGGCTACTGGGTGGAGAACTCCTGGATCTGCCAGAAAGTTGATGGTATTGCTCCTAATGCCCTTGAACTTGGCTATCAGTAGTGGTGGAACACTCATGAGAATCACAAAGAAACTCGAGGCTCTGGTAACTTGGGAGACAGAACAGAACAGCAATTAGCATGGAAATCAGTACATTTCCCTCTGCTGAGAAGCAAGGCTTATCAATGTTAGTGAATTTCCAGCACAACAGGCTTCTGGCATGCAAATAAGCACACTGAAAACGAGCACAACAGGAGCTGGAAGTGAACAGAAAAGAATACCCTGAATGGAATGGACGTACAAGAATCACCGAGTCCAACTCATGGCTCCACGCAGCACCACCCAAAATCCAATCCCCATGGCTGAGAGCACTGCCCAAACGCTGTCTGAACTCCAGCACTTGGTCCTGGGCAGCTGTTCCATGCCCACCGCCCTCTGGCGCAGCCCCTTTCCCTCACCCCCAGCCGCCCTCCCCTGACGCAGCTCCATGCCGTTCCCTGTTGCTGTCACACAGAGCAGAGCTCAGCGCTGCCCCTCCGCTCCCTGTGAGGAGCTGTGGCCGCCATCAGGCCTCCCCTCAGGCTCCGCACACATCTTACCCTTTAGAACCCTCACAACCCCCGCAGCCCTCCTCTGGATGCTCTCTAACAGTTTTATGTCCTTACACTGTGGGCCCTAAACCTCCACCCGCTGCTCGAGGTGAGGCTGGATCAGCGCAGAGCAGAGCGGGACAATCCCTTCCATCATCCAACTAGCTCTGCACACAAACAATACAGAGAGCTGCAGTCAACAGATCGAGAAACCAAGGCCACTTCTCAGTACAGAAAATGGGTAAATTCACTGTGTGGTGCAGATCTGACCGGATGCTGCACATCCAGCTCAGCAGATTTCCTGTTCTGATGTACTACTAGCTGTGCACACATCATTTTAATACACTGGTAGTAAAAAATACCTTTATCAAAATAAAAAAAAAAAAAACAAAAAACTATTATCTGATGACCAGATGTGGTCTCTTTGTTTTCCTTTGACTTGTTCATATTTTCATGGTCAAACTCATAGACTTTTTTCCCAGTTAACAACCTGCTCAAAACTCAAGGATGATACTGAGAAGGTTTCACTGCAAAGAGCTGCAACCACCAGAAGTCATCAAGCACTGAAATTTCAAGACTCACCCCAATGGCTTCCAGAATTCCTGTGCACATCTACTTGAATGAATACTGTTTCCTGAGTCTCTACTGCACTCAGTTTGCTAGAAGCATCAAGCCTGCAGTAGATGACTGAAGAAGTTGGCCAAATAAAGCTCCTCTGGCTCTTCTTGTCTGTGTGTAGTGGCTGCAGCAAGAAGCCTAGCACTGCCAACAGAAGCCTGGGCCATGACTGCCAGGTTCCGAGGTTCCAGCTCAGCTGCCAGCAGCACATACTTTGGGGAGGCCAAACTATCCCGTCACAGAATTTATTTTTCCACTGGTAAGTTTAAACTACTCCTTCGCTTTATGAAATAAGAAGAGGCTTTATAGCTTAAGGAATTCTCTGCTTCATTCTGTAACAAATCAGAGTATTTCTCTCCCCTCTTTCATTAGTTACATAAGCTTGAAGCTTTGAAGACATCCTCAATTCATTCTCACTTGAAGAAACAACTTAATGAGTTTTGGGGTGCAGATGTTACAGTCTATGCCTGGGGCTACCTCTGAGGAAATCCTAGAGCGTTTGCTGAGTGGCAGAAGCAATTCTTTCAGAGGTATGCACCTACTTCTTTGGTTAACTTACTTTCTTTATTTCTGGTCTGAACACCAAATTTTATAGAATTACATCACCACGATTCTAGAATTTCACAATAATAAAAAATTCCAATAAAAAGTTCTAAAGCCACTTCCTTTGCTGCAGTTTCTAATCATGTTTAGAATAACAGAAAGTTAATTTCATGAAACCACATCTTGAGCTGCCCTCGTAACTTGCTTAATGTCAGCACTCCTTCGTTTTTCAGTGTCGTGCATTTCTGTGTTAGGAGTGGGAGAGAGCACAAAGTAAACCAACCCAGAGACATCACTGACATTTTAGAAAGCAAGTCAAGCAAGAGATTAGAATTTCAATTTATAACACTTCTGTGTTTTTATTATAAAACGATAAATAAATCTAGCAAGGCATGGAATGTAAATATTTTTGCAGTTGTTTACACTGGGGAAGAGGAAAGGAATTTAACATGCAATTAACCACTTAGGTGATTCAAGATATGTACCATATGGTCTCTGGATTACTTAAATTAAAGAAAAATATTTCACTTTCATTTAGAAACCATTAATGGAGTTGAACTACTACAGCAAAACCATTTAAAACTCTTCAGCCTCTTCCACCCGCAAAGGGACTGGGGGGAAGAGGGGATGTGGGAAACAACAAAGAACATCAGCATCAAAAAGTTGTACTTATGATTGCTCCACAATCCTTAAAACACAGATACAAGACAGAGATAGGGAAATTGATTTTAAATTCTGACCTCACTTCAGCATATTGAGAGACAGCATTACCTATAAATATAACCAGATTGAAAAGTAAAGCCTAAAAAATCATACTAACAGACAATTCCACAGTTTCTAACATGTAATTCCATACACATACACAAACATGCAATACACAGTCAGACCATTCAATTGCCATTGAATCATTTTTAGCACTGCCTAAGTTTTCAAGGCTCATAAGCCCCAGATGACTGGATTCAGGTCACTGAGCTCTCCTTCTGATACAGATTTCATATTGAAGCCTAAGTTTTTTATGATACATTACCAATTAAAGCAAATTTTAAGCACTGACCTGTTATTTAAAAAAAAAAAAAAACAAAACAACATCAATGCTTCTTAAAATAAGCTCTTATAAAACCCAAGAAATATGCTAAGCAATGTTGTAACTGCAAAATATTATTTGCCAGTACAACTTCATCATGTGAATTACCTGTACCTACACTGGTAGATGATAGATACTATATTATACAGTAATGCTCACTTACTATCTTTTGCCAAAGCCATTTCAGATAGATCATGATTCTGAGCTTGAATCTCCCATAAAATCCAATGTGAACTTGAAGAAATGACTTCTTGGCCCTCTCTGTTTAAAGGCCAGCTCCTAGTAAGACGGAGTGATAGTACTTCTACTCTCGTTCTTTTCTGATTTGGCTGCAAGCTTTTTTACAGATGGAAGAATCTGTGTTTGAAGAGTATTTCATTCCAGTTCTTTAGCTTATATTTACAGAAATTATATAATTAGTTTTATCTATCACTATCAAATATAGCACCAGTACTGCAATCCTGGGGAAAAACAGAAACATGAGATGTGAGAACAAAAATACGTATGACTAAACAAAGCAATCTGCATTTAAATATATACAGATATTTTAGGTATCTATAAAAACATACAGGTATCTCAAAATGCTACCAAGTGATGTATGCAACTACTTCCTGCACTTTTTTTTCAAAATGCTACTAAATGTAAATGCTATCACTAATGTATGTTTGAGTTTCATGTGGCTAACACTGGCTAAAAGAATTTCCTTAAAAGTGCTTCATATCTTCTGATATCTGTACACACTCTGCTGCTGTAGGTAGTTGCCCAGTGAATAGTGTCGTATTACCACTAGAAAACAAATCTTCACAATATATGCCATCAGTATTTTCTTTATCATAAAATGAACTCAACTCCAGAAAGACAGAAACCCAAACAAACCTTGAAGGGTGACTTTAAGAGCTTTTGAAAGATGCAGCATCTACATTCATAATGGACTGAGTAGGGCACCGATCCTTTTGAAATGGCTTTTAGCTATTAATTATTTATAGAAATATCACTCCCCTGGAGTTCACTGTGTACTTTTTTATTAATCTTTTCCTCAAACCCAGACTCTTCAACTTGATTTTATAGTATACTTTTAAGAAGGTTCATATGAAAACTAATCCAGTGATTTGCACTTTGTGTAAACAACTCTGGTTTCCAACATGGCAAGGTAAAAGATTACTTTGAAGGGGTTACACAAACTTCAAGAGGTTGAGTAATGATGCATGACTTCATCTCTCTTCAAAACACTCAAAAAAGCTGAATAAGAGCAACATCAGTGTCTCTTCAAGTAATTTTTTTGGAGGAAAAGTAGAAAAGCAATCCATTAAGAACACCCTCTATCTTTATTATGAAACGTATGTTTCTGTGATCAAGAACCAGGGTTTCTTTAAGATTGCCTATAATGGAAATCCTGTAACTGCTGGGTGTGTTGCCCTCTTCAACAGAAGAGGGAAAAGATTAACAACTTTTAAAAGATTTGATATCAACCACAATGACATTTGTTGTATTGTGAGCCATCTTTTTTCCCTTCCACTATTGGTTGTTCATAAGAAACAACTGATTGTTGTCTCAATTCCAATTACAGGTTTTCAGTACCAGAACATACATGCTTATGTGTACCCACCTAATTTTTCTTTGCTAGCAAATTACCTTAATTTTTTCAACTTCTTACAGTGTTCATGTTTCTAAAGCTATCATCTTTCCAAATCCTTTTCTTTGTACTTCTTTTGCATTGCTTGCATCTGTTTTATGTCATTCACCTACTAGAGGACACAGCACTTGGCCACTGCTAAGTCCCGAACACAAAATACCAGAACACCCAAAAAACATAAGCAAAGCTTTAGCAGCATCTCATAAATCGCGCTCTTTGGGCATTTAATGCTCTTTTAAATTATTTAATTGGTTGCAAATGATTTTAGACTTATTTTGAAAGGCTGAAAATCTCAACATTCTCAACTCTCCAAATCCCCTGGATTGTTCAACATATCCAAATACAAGATCTTGCACCTGGGTTGAACCAATTCTCACTACCAACACGAGCTGGGAGATGAAAGGGTTGAGCACAAGACCTGCTGAAAAAAAAACCTGGGGGTACTGGTGGATGGGAAGCTGGACATAAGCCAGCAATGTGCCCTCCTGGCAGAGAAAGACAACCATATCCTGGGCTGCATCAAAAGCAGCATGGCCAGCAGGGAAACAGAAGTCATGCTGCCCCTCTACTCTGTGCTGTGAGACTTCACCTGGAGTACTGCATCCAGATGTGGAGTCCTCAGTACGGGGAGACAGGGACCTGCAGGAGCACATGCAGAGGAGGGACAGAAAACTGATCCAAGGGATGGAACACCTTTCCAATGAGGACAGGCTGAAAGAGCTGGGGCTGTTCTGCCTGGAGAAGGCTCCGAGGTGACCTGGCCTTTCAATATCTAATGGGGAGCTACAGGAAAGAAAGGGGCAGACTCTTTAGCAGGGTCTGTGATGACAGAACAAGGGGAAATGGCTTCATGCTTAAAGAGGGGAGATTTAGATAGAAGGAAAAAATGTTTTACAGCGAAGGTGGTGAGACACTGGAACAAGTTGTCTAGAGATTTGGCTGATGCCCTGTCCCTGGAGGCCTTCTTTATGACCTTTAAAGGTCCCTTCCAACTCTAAGGATTCTATGATTCTATCATGACCAGTACAAGACTGCAACACTGAAATTCAAAAACCACTTTGTTTCCATGGTCTCCACTTTTGAACTGTGGTGTACTTAATACCATTAAGCATGAGGTCAAGTTACCTTCAAACTCTTAAGAAAATGCTCTTAGGAAATAAAAAGAGGTATATAGCTCTTCTTTTGCTCTCAGGTGTTCTTGAACACTATAAACAGGAGCTGGGAATCAGGCAACAATGTCTGCTGCAGAAAGACATTTAAACCTATCTCCTCTCTGCTGGGAAGCAAGTTCTGACTCTCTGCTACACATCAAATTCTCTTCAGCTGACCAAATTACCAGATGTCTTTATATGCACCTTATTAATGAAACCTTTACGCCCTCAGCAACGATGGGCAAGCCACAACTTCCTGTAGTGCCTGATAAGACTCCACAAGCAAGCATATTCCAAATGTTATGTAACATCTCATCCATTGACTTCCTCTGTGAAGAACACAACAGATGCAATCCCAGCAAGTTCAATCAAGGATCTAAGTGGGGCCTTCCAAGGTCAGGATCCCTGTCTGGGCAGAGTCCCCCCAGCTGCAGGAAAAAGAAATACTAACAATTACATTGGTGATACACCATTTTTTCATACACTTCTTCCCTCTAGGGTATCTCTAACAATGACTACCTTGTTTTCTGTTGGCAAACTAACAAATTTGGTTTTACAGATGTTTCGGTCTCTAATCAGTAGCATCCATAGGCCATTAAAAAATTCTTTTATTGCCAAAGAAAACTGCACTCTGGACAGAAGTATACAAGCATAATTAAACCTGTAACTTAATGTAATTTTTAGGACACAAGTAGAAGAGGTCCTTCTGGAATAATGCGCATTTAATGTACTAGAACAAAAAGGTATATTAGCAAGTTATTTAATCTCAAAAATATCAAAAGCCTCCCTGCATAGCAACATCTTCCCTTCTGCCACATGTAATTATAATTAAGTGTGGGGATTAATTTCAACATTACATTTTATACTCAAGTACCTATACAGAGATCCATATATTTATATGGATAGTGTACAAAGTCAAATGAAATCCTTATTGCTGTAGGAGATCCAGATCAGCACCTCCCAGCAAACCTCTGGATTAGAATGAAAAAAAGGTCATTAAGACAAACACTTAACATACAATTATATACTTCTTTTTTTTTTTTTTTTTTTTAAGAGGAACCCGAATTTCAAACCATTTTGCTATTTCACAAAGAAAATTCAGGTATGACCATTTGGGCAGCTGGTGCTTATAGCAGAACTACTTCATTACTGCAAACTCTTTCCTGTACCTGCAGGAGGCTGCAATCTTCACTATCAACTCAGACCCGGTTTATCCTGTGTTTCATATTTTGTTTCCAAAACCCACAGCAGGAGATAGGAATTATTATGCTTGGCACAGGACTAACAAAGGTTTATCATTAAATTTTGATGACTGTCTCAAAGGGAAGTAGTTTTTAAGTCTGAACTTTGGGGACAGGCAGAGGACTAATCAACAGATTGGGGGGAGAAACTCTGATCATGTTTCAGGTTGATCAAAGGGTCACTTGATACTTTTTAAGAAAGCCTCTCTGGACATCTCAGACACAAAGGCAGAAGAGACCAGGAGTGATATGCTAAAAGCAGACAATCATCAATTGCAAGGCAAGCCACAGTAAATGCAAACTGGCATCACTGTAGATGAGAAGTAAGCTATGATTTGAAGAAAAATCATCAGAAAAGGCAGAGCACTGCACTCCTCAGAACACACACATTTCAACACCAAGTACATTTGGGAAGATATGACAGGAAAATGTGCAGTCATTAATATTTGGTTTATTTCTTAGAAGAGTAAAGAAGATTGCTTCCTTTTTAAGGATTCAAGAATCCAGCCTGTGTAAAATTGCTATTCATTTTCAAAACTCAGTAACAGATCTCTGGCAACAAAACCACCAGACACTACAAAAACAGGCCAACAGATACAGTTTCTTGTCCCGCCTGGCAGTCATCAAATTCTGGACTTAGTAAGAGAGCAAAGAAATCCCAGAGGAATTTCACCTATCAAAAGCCAGCAGCAAACTAGGTATCCTTTTGGAAAGCTAAGAATTGGCCAGCCAGAAACTGAGATTTGCATTCCTCTGGAAAACAAAGTCTTGTGGAAAGCTGTGTTTCTGTGCTCCTGTCGGTACAGTCTCTACTCTTTCCTTTCTGCCTTGCATGCAACACTAGCTTCTGTGACTGCATCAACACAGCCAGTGTCAATACTGGTGCACACACTGCTGACCGCCTCAATGCCTGTAAAACCTATCTCAATGGCAAATACAGACTTTGACAGGATTTTTTCCCCTATATCCCTCCTATTGCTGGCACACAAGATAGGATATTTCCTGAGGAGAATGCTTGGTTCATCTTAAAATAGGCATCACTACCCAGGAACAACAGCATTTACTTACTAGGCATAGTTTAAGTTCCCCATTTTGATAGCACTGTAACAAAAAGGTGCAGAGAAACTGTCCTACTATCTGAGCTGTGCCTCTGAAAGACTGTAATCCATCTGCTCAAGGCATTTGTTGTGACTACTTCAAAAAATGCATCTACACGATAAGGTCGAAGCCCAAAGATATTTACTAAATTTATTTGCCTGTCAAGAACTGTAAGAGTGAATTAAGGTGAATTTTGTCAGGAAATAATAACAGATGCTTGTGCAGCCCTGACAAACAATGCTATTATGGTAAACTGCAAGAATTACTTTTACCCAGCACCATTAAAATTTAAGATATACGAGCCTGAAATAATAATTCATAACTGAGGCTAAACAGCTAGGAAGCAAGTAATATTCCAATTATCACAACATTTTTTCTTTGTCAAATTTATCTGTGCACAGCAAAATGACAGATGAAAACAACAGCTGGTTTCTTTTACCATATTTCAATGTCTAGCACCAAAATGAAAGGAATATCCTCTCATCAATTAGAAAAAACCTTTCAATCTACATTACTTTTACTTTTTTCCATTTTGCAAATTAAGCTGAAAGCAAATCTTAAGTTTGTAAGAAAAGTTCCAAAATTAGCAAGCCAAATTATAGGAGTGAATTAGTCTACAGAGTGCTATTGCCTTTCTAATGTCATTTCTCATTAAATTTTACTGAAATTTAGACTGTATTGAAGTTCTTGACCAGACACATTAATTTTACATTCAGTAACTGTAAAGAACATAGACACTGATAATTCAAGAGTTCACAGTATTTTTTGCTAGGATAAAGCTCCTTGCCAAAAACTTGTTACTGCTCCTCATATTGAGGCTACATTTATTATGACATGCTGCACTCCATTGAAGGCAACAGCTAAAAATATATTTTTTTAAATAGAACAAAAAATGCAGGCTAACTTCGAAAGCAAGGAACTGTTCCACTCATAGGATAAGTAACACTTGCAGATGAGTGGAATAAAACAACTCACTAAATTATTAAGATGTCAGACATCATACTCTGAAGATACGTGATTCCTCTTCTCCAGCTTTTCCCAGCCAGCAGAAGCAACATTTTAATGGGGAAAGAACTTAAGCTGGATCTGATAACTTCCCTCTCTGAGAAAGGGGGTACCGTTTCTGGCAAGGAAAAGAGCATTTTCAGATGCTCACGTGAAATGCAAGACAAATGCACTACTGGTCACAGTGAAGACCAAAATTATGTCGTTCAGCAGAAATCAAGTGTTTAAGGAATACTTTCAACCTGTGCTACAGAAACAACATGAAAGAATAAATGACATGCCAGAAGTCACAGAAGTACAGTGGGAAAAAACTCTCTTTGAAGTTCTACTTCATAGTGACTATCTTTCACATACTGACAGTGATGTTATATAAAACCCAACATGCAGTACAGTGTTAACTGCCTTTCAAGACAGACCTCTGCAAATCTAATATAAACCCACTTCCCAATGTATTGTTTCCAGTGTGTTCCTGGATTAGAATGCACTGGAAACAATAAGAGTAAGTTATTTAGTTCAATAACAGTGTTCAATAATAGTGTTAAGCTATAGTCATACAAAAATGAGTGTGGAAGCTTTCCTGAGCTGTAGGGAACCTGTTTTAGCAGCGGGTTGGACTTGATGATCTCTAGAGGTTTCTTCCAACCACTACGATTCTGTGAAAAATGTGTAACTTATCTAACAATGATTTTTAGCTAAAAATGTCCAACACTCAACTCTCTGGATAAAGTAACTAAAACAAAGAAAACTCATTCATCGTGACAATACAACAATAAGCATCTGAGTATTGGGATTTGGGTGCAGGAGAAGCAGGGTATTAATACGCAGAATAGTGTAGCAAACTTCTTTATTTGGTACAGTTCTACTCACCGTATTAGGTACATGTGGCAATCCATAAACTTTCTCCTGTGTTTCCTTTAAAATTTCTGTGGTTGACTTCTGTAGAGGATGTTTCCCATGGTAGATTTGGTCCAAGGCAGAATAAAAGACCTAAGGACATAAAACACATTTGTCTTAGGCACATGGTATTGGTATGTGACAATAAAAAAGGCATGCTTACACTAAAAATGTGAACATTTTCCAAGGACTGTATTCATTCTGTTTGACTAAGCTATCTTCTAACAAACCGAAGAGAGCTTAGCCATGACCCAAAGTCATTAATGACATGGCTAGATTTGTGTCCTAAATAGAGACACTGAGCAAGAGAGTCAGGCACTTAACAAACACCAAACAGACAAAGCTGAGCAAGTCCCTAGCTCTTTAAGAAAAGTGACAGCACTTACAGTTGCAAGGGCGAATGAGAATATTACCAATGGTAAGCACCATGAATAGGTCTGAAAACAAGCTGAACTGACAGCCCAGTAAGACTCACTTTCTTCAATCAGCCTAGGCCTCCCTGGCTCAGCACGAGTTATTTCACACTGACATCCCTTCCTCTCCAAAAACCCAAACCAAATACCAGGCACTTCAGCATCTGTTCACAGAATTTGGCATCCTGCTTCAGCTCAGCCTTGATCCTCTGTTTTTCTAACTCCCTGTTTTGTTAGGACCAGTTTGCAGTTGCTCCTACTGCTCCGCACAAGACGAAGCAGACTGTGTGGTGGAGGACCCTTCCTAAAGGAAAATTAGGAGTCAAGTAGCTTGTGGTCAGAGAACTGGAGCAATACCTCAACTCACAGCCAGGAAGTGGGGAAACAGGAGCTGAAGGCCGGTGAAATGGCCTGCTTAAAGAACAATGCAGTGTTAGAGAGCAAGGGAAATGAGTCACTGAAGCCAGCTATAAGCTTTCCCCTGATCCTGGCACATGTAAAGCGTGGGAAGCAAGCTATGAGCCAGGCCACCTGGAAAGCATTGTAAAAAAAATCCATCCCCGAAAATAAACTTGGATGAACTTTATATCCATAAGCATTCCCATCTATGAACCACAGTTCTGCATGTTTACTCAGGCCTTTGAAATGGGAAAAGGAGACATATCCCAGGTCCACAGGATTTTAGATAATACAGCTGAGGAGCATGCTAACACTTAACATTAAGCAGCAGTTAGACAACCATTTCTACTTGCAGTAAAATACATTTCCCAAAGGACCTAAAAATATAAAAAGGCCATCAAGTAGTTATCTATGCGCGTGCAGTCTTTCCTTTCTGCAGTGACATTATGTATCAGCTTAACTCAATTCCGCACTTCTTTCTCACTCCCTGTCCACTTAATTACTATTCATATGTAAACAGTCACGGATCTTCCAGTGAAGTTACTGCTGACTGAAAGATGCTGTATGGCAAAGGCTTTCTGAACATAGAGATTCCTGTATCTTTCCTCTTGGCTAAGTGATTACATGAGCTGGAAGAAAACGGAGAGATTTTATAATGAAAAAAAACCAGTGTTATTTCTTATTGTCCCATGACAATAGACTTATTTTCTGAAAGGACAACAAAAGGACCTTTAGGCATTTTTCCTCCTGCTGCAAAAATTTGCAAGCATTTTGAATTCTTTTAAAGGTCAAATCCTGCAAAGCATCTGGTCATCAATACAGAATATACTCACTGCAAAGCCTGCAAAAAAGGCGTAGTCATTAATCGCAGTCTTTTTAGACCACATATTTAGTGCTATATACATACTTGGGCATTTACAGATTAAAATACGTTTTTATTCAATCGGTTATTATATTTTTACATTAACAATAGTAACAATGGTTATACAAAGGAATGTGTGAACTTTATATTTGCCACACAACCAACTTCTCTGGAACACTTTTTCTTAATTAATAAAGAAAATGGCCAGCCAATCTTTTTTTTTTTTTTTTTTTTAATGAGTGCATACTTCTGCAGGCATTATAATTGGAAACTCCAAAAATACGGTGCTGAAAGTAGGAAATGACTAATATTATTCCGTGTGGCATTGTGGTAGTTTGGCAGGGGTTGAGACTGGCTGAACTGTAGTTACATGAGCAATTTGAGGGCAAACAGCCTGCTTAATTGCTGCGTCACTGCCAGCACCAGTCACTTACCAGGCACCACAGGAATTTGATTCCAAAAGAGCTGGGTTTTCTCTCCCTAATTCTAAATCTACAGGGCTGGAGTTACCCGAGAACAGAGGTAGCAGCAGCCTCACAGGAGGGGGAAGATGCCCTTGAGGGCTAACAGCAGCAGGGAGATCACACAGCTTAGCCCATGAGATCACCACAGTGGTGATCCCCACCATCATGGAGTGTGCCACCTCCCCTGCTGCAGGACAGGAACATTGTGTCATTTGTTCATGTACCTGTGACAGACAGTTATTCTTGTTATCCTTATCGCCCCAATGTGGTTTATTTGGTCTCAAACCCTGACGGTGCTATAGCAAAAATATATTAAAAGTTGAAAATAAATCCATTCCACAGAATCATACAATGGTCTGGTCAAAGATCATCTAGTTTCAATCCCCTGCTATTTGTGCAACGTCGCCAACCACTAGACCAGGCTGCCCAGAGCCACATCTTGTCTGGCCTTGAATGCCTGCAGGGATGGGGCATCCACAAGCTCTCTGGGCCACCTGTAATTGATGGGCATATCGATGGTATGGACACAGAATAAAAGAATGCATGTGGAAGTACTTGTTCCATCACTTTGATGATTAACAGACTGTACACTGGCAAATTACTTGATGCTGGTGGACTTTATGTACAGAGGTCCTCCATTAAGCGTTCTCAGCATAAATTTTCTTTTGATCCAGAATTGCTTTCTCCTCCAAAAACTCCTACGCAAATTAAACATATTCTTGACCACACTCTTCCTGGATTCTCAGCTATCTCTACATGAGACTCTTCCAGAGTGAAAAATGTGCATTTCAAAATCAGACCTGCTGAGAGGGCTCAGAATAGCTTCAGGTAGTACCCTCCAGGCTCACACTGCCTGCACAGTCAACACTGGCCAGCGAAAACCAGCACCACACTGAAAGCACGTGTCAAAAACCTGTTTAAGTTTAACCAGTGAAAAATACATGTATATCCTGGAAACAGTCTGGTTTTGATTCATGCATTTGACATGTCTACATTTACAGGTCCATGCTCAAGTATTCTGATCAGTTTTAAATCACTACAAATTATGGCAAAGAGCAAAGTGTGCAAATATTTAACTAAGTTTTTCTTTTAAATCAACTTCAGTTAACCAGCACAACTCATGTTTGTGCACATCGCTGAGATCATCTGCATACTTTTCAAACAGAAAATTTACAAGGGGATGATCTTTGGGATTGTTTCTTTCCTCATTTCAAAAACAGTGGCAATCTTTTATTAAGGCATCAGCAGAGTCGCATCACCTAAGCACTAGGTCAGCTGTAGCAAGAAAATGCTTTTGATTTAGGGGGAAAGAAAAAGAGGAGAAAATGAATTTATAAAAATTCCACAGCAGAAGCTTGCAGCTAAATGCAGCCAAACTCCCACTGTAAAAAAAAATGTGGCTGAATGCTATAATGTTACTGTTCACAACAGAGAACTGCCCTAGCAGGACTGGAAAACAATATTTATATAGACAAGATAATACTCTAAGTTTCTTTTCTTTCTTTGAAGAAAAGTGACAGTGAAAATGTGTTTATGAGAATGACTGATCAATCACATCTGTCCTCAGAAAACAGACATATGGATTTAATTACTGCCCCAAACACTGAGAGAGGGAAGTTGTACAGCTGCAGTTCAGTCACCAATTTTGGTAACAAGTTGTCTTTTAGCTTTTAGTTGTCACTTTCATAGTGGACCTGCAGAAACAAGATAATTTGACTAAGGTTTATCTCTCATTCTCATTTAATGATCCAAAGGCACACAATACTTTTTCTACTGCAAAGAGCTCTCCCTGAATGATTTTGTGAATTTAAGAACACAATTGTAAACCACATCTGGAAAAGCTGGTACTTTGGTCCTCTTTGAAAGCTGTGGTTTTCAAGATGTTTTCCTTTACATTTATACATTTAGTTTTAGAATCAAAGAATCACAGAATGGCTTGGATTGGAAGGGACCCTAAGAATCATCAAGTTCCAGCCCTCCTGACACACGCGGAGCGACCAACCTCCAGATCTGGTACTAGACCACGTTGCCCAGAGCCCCTCCAACTTGGGCTTGAACACTTCCAGGGATGGGGCATCCACAGCCTCTCTGGGCAGCCTGTGCCAGCAATTCACCACCTCTCTGTGAACAACTTCCCCCGACATCTAATCTAAACCTTCTCTCCTTGAGCTTAAAACCATTCCCAGTTGTCCTATCACTACCTACCCGAGTAAAAAAGTTGATTCCCTTCCTGTTTATAATCCCCTTTTAAATACTGGAAGGCCACTATGAGGTCACCCTGCAGCCTTCTCTTCTCCAGGCCAGCTCCCTCAGCCTGTCTTCATAAGGGATGCACTCCAGACCTCTGATCATAGAATATGTTAATGAAAACAAGCATGAAAATGAGTATCAAAATGAAATCCTTTTCACTAATTTTTACACATGTAGGTAAGATATCTACATTAAAATGTTAAGAAAAGTTAAAATACTTTCTGCATGTTTTCTATATAGAAAATGTGTGTCCCATTAGAACACAAAGACAATACCTGGAGTTGCATATCAGCTGCAGCACACACCTTTTTGGACTCACACAGTCTTGACACCATGTTTTTTGGCAGTGGCTTTAAAAAAAAAAATCAGAACACATTTAGAACTGTTGTAAATTTGTTAATAGTGCACTTAGTATTAAAAGAGACTGAGAGAGGAAAAAAGGACTTGGCAATACTAAAAACATCTTTGAAATGCACTGCACTGAGGAATTAAAAATGAGGAAGGAAATCTCATTTGCTAAAGCATGAAATGGAAAACTGAGATATCAGCAATAATTTACATAGCAATCAAATCCCAGTGTTTGTTCTTCTATGAAAAGTTCCCATGTTCTCTTAGATGCCTGTTAAAAATATACGACTATCTTTAGAAATAAAGAACAATGGATTGGGCAGATCAAGTCCCCACAGGTCATCCTGACTAATCCTCAAAGTAGATGTTACAATAGATGCTCCCACTGTCTTTGAGCATAGCTCGTTTAGACTTTCTTAACTTCCACAGAGCCAGCAGAGTTTTTATATGATCAAATGGGACAGCATGTGGCCTTTTACCCTTACCTGCAAAGATATGTCTGGTCACACTGATTAGTCAGTATTCATCCCTTGAAATTTTTAACAAAGTTGAACTTATTCCACACCTGTGGCAGTAAAAATTATCCATGCCATCACAGTCTGAAAGTCGGGACATTTTTCAAGTCATTAAGCAAACTCCTCTTGACTCTCTATCCAGATATTTATAAATGCATCCAAAGACTAAGAATATCTGCATAGATATACAGATATATACAGATATTAAGAATATCTGTATATGAATACTTGACCTCAGACTTCTTCCACTGCTTCTGAAGCTTTTCAATAGATGTTTTTCTTAGTAAGCATTTTCTCTTTTTTGCCAGCAGTTTTATTAACAAACATGTTAAATATGGCTAAAATAACTGTGCCCTTGCTGAAATATTTTAAAAGTTATTACATGTTGTATAATGCATTACAGATGTTTGGTATTACACTGAACTGTAAAAGCATACCTACAATTGTACACCGTGTCGAAGAGTTTAAGAAATAATACATCAAAGTTTACAGATACTGATGGCAGAGCTGTTATGTTCAGACTCTGTGAAACTGATATTACTTCCAGACAAACGGTGTTAATGTTCATAGAAGAAAAAACTAACTCTGGGGAAGTAACATGTAGGTGAGGAAAACGTTATCAATTAACTCTATGGAATCTGGAAGTTAAAGGAGATAAGGAAAACTCTCAAATTGCACAGCTGTTTTATGCAGTAACTTGCCAAGGCTCGTAACCTCTTCTCCAAGACAAACGTTAGCTGGGTCAAGAATGGGATAGAACAACACCCACTATTTTGCCTGTCATAAATATGTGCAGCTGTTAAATTTCAGCACACAGAAATGAACCAATGAACATAAAGTCTATCCTACAATGTATCCATGTTAGGTCAGCATTTACCCTTCCCAAATATATTAATCGACTTTCAGATCACACTAAGATTTCGGACTACCAAAACAAGAGTAAACAGGCTGTAATAAAGATGTTAGTTGCTGAGTATCTTGACATTCCACACTGGATTTAGAATTGTTCAAAATATTATTTCACAGAATCACAGAATGGCCAGGGTTGGAAGGGACCTCAAGGAACATGAAGTTCCAACCCCCCCTGCCACATGCAGGGCCACCAACCTCCCCATTCAATACCAGACCAGGCTGCCCAGGGCCCCATCCAATCTGGCCTTGAACACTTCCAGGGATGGGGCATCCACAGCCTCTCTGGGCAGCCTGTTCCAGCACCTCACCACTCTCTCTATAAAGAATTTCCCCCTGACATCCAACCTAAATCTTCCCACCCTCAACTTAAAACCATTTCCCCTCGTCCTGCTGTTATCAACCCTTTCAAAGAGTTGACATTTAGCGATGTAGAAAACTTATTAAAGCAAGAAGCAACAGAATAATGGAAATGGCAGTAAATGTTACGCCTGGGCAATTCTCCTGGTTCTACGGACATGTGTTGTCTTATCCTTCTACATAAGCCAAGGGAGGCAAGCATTTCAATAACTGTTCATCCTACTACTAAAGCACACGCGAGTTTGCAATAACACAGTTTCAGCTGTCGTGGGAGAAGCCACTGTGTAAGGAAAACTAAACGATTTTGAATGTATTTCATTATTAAGCATCAAATCTCTGGAGGTGTTCACTTCCTAGTGAAGTAGTACAGTGTGAAATTAAACAAAACTAATTTCTTTGAGAAGCACTTGTATTTTTTATATAGTAAAGCATGAGAATACTGTACAGGAATACATTGATTGTAATTCTTCAGTGGAAAAAAGCTAAACTTTCAAAAACTTGGCAATAGCAAATATGTGTATTTTGCACAGTTAAAATTTAAGAGTGTTAAGGCCAAGAGCATTCCCACCAGCAGCATCAAACCAGCTCCTCACCATAATGGATTTTCAACTTCATATTTCAGCTACATTAAATAATGGTAAGAGGAAGTTAAGTGTACAGACTTTCATCTGGTACACAAAATAAATAGGAAAAAAAAAAAATCCAAAACACTTAGACTTTGCTAATTGACATTTTGGTAAACCACAATCACACAGATCTTCATGATTTGGGAAATTCAAGTTCCCTGTTCACTGGGGCAGAGCAGCAAGGTTTGGTGACGCGGACAAACATCACATGCTTCCTGGGAGAACCAGCCATAGAAACAACTGTAGCAGCTCTGATTCCCAGCTCAGAGCTGAGCATTTCTTACAGTCTCTCCATCAAATCAAAAAAATCACTCTATGGCAAATAGCTTGACCTCAAGGATGACTGCTGAAAAGGCAGCCTCTGCATTCATCCCTTTCTTCCTTCTGTTCTGCTTATGTCATATTCTAGACCAAAGTCCTGAAGGGAAAGACAGAAATGCTCTTTAGAGATTCCAGGGTCATAACTAAAAGGAACGTTCAAAGCTGCCCAGGTCACTTTCCACAGAGGATGGCTTAGCAGCACCTGCAAGAGATCCACTGAAACAGAGGTAATGCCAAGAACCTCCAGGAAATCTTTCATCTGTTTTACAGCCATATGAATATCAAGCAAACAATGCAGACCATCTCTGCCCTGGAGAGAGCAAGCTCTACTGCTTAAGCAGATTAAAATTAACAGGAAATCACAAATAACTCTTTTGACAATACCTATTGAAAGAAAGGATGTGAGAAAAGTATAAATGTTCTTTTGTTGAAATCAATCAGTGCTAAAGCTATAAATGAAAGACAGAAATGTTTCTTCGTTTACACCAGTAAGTGCTAATGATCAGGCTCAAAGATTATGGTCTGATCATAATTGACAAGTGAAGAAGAATTTGCCTGGCAAAAATTAGATTAAATTCAAGAACTTGAACTTATTCCTCTGGGAGTTTAAAATTCAACATTTCAGTGAACTAAAATTAAACTCCAGAGAGTTTTTGAAAGACCACAGCTTCAAAGCTTATTTCTGCAAATGTCAGGCATATGGATACACTGAAGTCTTAATTATACTATGGAAGACAAACTGTGTCAGGCAATAGAAACCTTTTCTCCATACTCTGTTACAGCCTCATAGAGCCTCTTAATGAGTAGCTGATTGAAGAAAAAATGCATCAGTGGTATTATTTTACCTATTCTGAAAGATGAGCTATCTGATAAAATCAAATTGTCATCATTCTAAAAGAAAGACCTCAGTGAGCTTTGGTTATTTTAATGGAATAATTGTTGCATTTTTCAAATTTAAATATTACATGCTTTACTTTGGGTTCCATTTTTCCATCCTTTTAGATTAAATAACCTTCAGATCTTGGCACGGATTTTTTAGCCTGTTTGCAATGGTGGCTAAAAGAACAAAATTCCCTGTGTTCCAAATTCTCAAAGCAGGCTTAACTCCTTACTGCTGTAACAGGGACACGTTAGGACTGTTTACTATCTGTGGGATTCTTTCTGTAATCATGATAGCACAATACTGCCTTTGTAATTCCATCTCTGTGAAAAATGAAGTCGGTTCAAATTTGAACAGCTGAAATACTGGCCTTTGTTCAAGAGAGCCTCCAAAGACACACAAGCTTAAAATGATTTAGCTCAACAGACCTACCACATATCTGTACGTGTAACAAACAAAATTAAACACTGTGATACAGAATGGTACACATTCACCAGATTGTCTGCTTAACATTGTAACAACGGCACTTTGGTATGGCTTGAGTTAGTGAGCTTACCTGAATAATTCAGCTTGAGTAACTAATTAATATAGTTTTCCCTATTCCCTTGTTGTGTTTTTTTTTTTTTTCCTTGGGATTTTTTCATTTTCAGTTATCCAGGAAAAATATTTTAGTGCTGGCCAGCTTTTTGAACTAAATTCACAAGACTCGATCCTTTTGCCATTAGAATTTGCAAGCTTTTGAGCTCCTCAGTACGCAGCAGCAGAACTATCCAAAATGCACACCAAGCAGAAACAGGCTTTCCTTCAACGGACTTTGGATCTTATCCTCAAGATCTGTGTACATATACGCATAATATATTCACATCTTTGAAAGCCTGTCCACTACATCCTTTCTTTCTGCAATACTACTTTAAAAAAACAGTTTTCAACTGCCTGCGTGCTTTACAATCAAGATAGTGCACGCACCTTTTCCCCCCTCAGTAAGAACTGCAGCTGAGGCAGGACCAGTCTTTCTACAATTTGCTCACATGGCAAAGGCCATCAGAAGCTGAGATTATGTTTGAAAGTCATTCTGACATAATTATCTCCAGTAGGAGTGTTAAAAATGTCATCACCTAATTCAATACATATATGCAAAAACTACAGCATAAATGGAGCAATTCACCACAATTTTTCAAATTTTCTGCAATGCTGCACCCATTAGTTAGGTCAGTCAAAAACCCTCCTTTTGTCAACACCCAGTAAAGCTTTGGTGGTGCTGCTTCTGGTACAGAAAAGCTCAGTCTCTTCATTTATAAGAAACCAGGTGTTCTTGTTTGTAAGAACATTTGGATGAAACGGCTTCACAAATTTCACATTTAAACTGTTTTACCTACATCTTACTCCCTCCTGGAAAAAGGGTAAAATGGGCTATTTTTTCTTTCAAGTAACTGAAAACCTAGAGAAAAAAATATTTTAACATCTCCATTCATACATACAAAAAAAAAAAAAAAAGGCAGGGAACAAACATAGTAAAAGTAAAATTCAAATGGTTTTCTACACAGTTGTAAACATAGGAGAGCAGGATTCTTCTATTCCAAGTACTTTTGAAAGATATACACAATGGATAAAAGTAATTCTGAGTTTCAAGAACAGAAAAATAACTTCAATCTGTTTGTATTTAAATGACAGACACAGAAATCCAGTATCAGATTCTTTAGCTCAGCTTAGATGACCAACATAAGCAAAAGCAGATTTATGTAAGTTGGGTAATGATTTAAAAATACACTCTAAAACAGCAGTTTCAGACTCCTGTACTCATCTTCCAGCAAAATCCATTCTTGTCACTCTTCAAGACTAAATGTCAACATGAAAACTCTGAAAGGGCAAGATTTTACCACCAATAAAGAGAAGATTTTTTTTTTTTTGAAAATGCCAAATGGCACACTGTGCTTGGTTCTACAATTCTGCACTGCAACTAAACATGGTTTAGTTTTGTCAAGCCATTTTGGAAAGGCAGAGCCATAAAAAATGTTCCATAAATCTCTTTCAGATGTTCTATTTAAGTTCACTGTCTGAATTCATATGCAATTGGATTTGCTCCACAATGTTTCAGCACTACCTGAACTGTAGAGTGGACACCAGGAAGCAGCAATTTGCTGCATGGATTCAAACATACAAGTGATGCACACTCCTGAACTGAGTACTTTCAATTCTAGGTGTTAAGGAGACCTGCGGAACTGATTTCTCACATTATAGTTATTGAAATAGACATTATGCAACCTACTTTTCTAATTAGCTGTTACAGCAGAGGCAAACATAATCCCACTTTCATTACTGAGAAACATACTGAATGCTTAGTACTGGATAAAACTTAAATGAATCTTAATACTACACAACGTAAAAGGCTTTCTTGTTTTTCCATTGGTAAGTAATCTATTCCATCGTCACATCTGAGTATATTTTCATCTCTGGAACTAGCCTCAGTCAAAAGAACAGTAAAAACATCTTTGCTTATTCTTTTCTGGTTTGTATCTCTGAAATGGTTGTACAAATCTAAATCACATCATGGTGGCATGCATGAATAATTAAGCAACCACTGAAAGTCACTGTCCCAGACAGCAATATTTTATACATTTTATGTTAAAAGCATATGCTTAAATTCAACTTGCATAGAATAGCTTTATGCAAAAAGGACTGCAGTTTTAATGCAGATTCCTGACTGTCAAAATCTACATGTATCATATCTTAAATTAAGCAGTTCCCATTTCATCACAAAACCTTTCAACCACTACCCTTCACTGTGTTAAAAATGAGAGCTTTTAAACACTGCAGATCATCTCCATTTATTTTCATGATTTGTTATCTAAGCTTCATTTTAAAGCAGACTTTAGACAGTTTGATGTGGAATGACTACTTCTGTCGTAACTTACCTGTAATTAAATTAAAACAACACACAAAACTTCACCTACAAGACTAGGTTTGTATAATGCAGAAACAATGCAACCTTTGTAGGAAAAAGAGATTGGAAATTTTAACTATTTTAACAGAACTTTAGATTTTAGGATCTGTTATTATTTAACAGATTACTTTCAGCTTTTCTGCAATAAGAATACAAACTTTTTCTTCTGCTAATTAAAATTATAACATTACATTAGGTTATCATCTCTTTTTGTTTCTATTTAACAGTACTAACAAACAAAAATGTGACATTTATTCCTATTTTCAATAATTTACATGTTTTCCCTACCTGTCCAGTTTTATAATGCCTTGCAAATTGGTTAACCACTCGATAGTCATTCGCAAAGTACTCCATCAGAATAGAGGGAACTTCAGCAAAATCAGTAGGACATCTGGTTCCTAAAGGTAGAATAATTGAACACATTAGCATCTGCCATTTCTATTAACACAAACAGTTAACTCTTTCCAAAAAGCTTTGCAATTTTCTGTTTGGCCTTTCAGTGAACTTTAATGTTCTTTCATTTCTTTCCTTTCCATAGCTTTATTGTACATACTGCCAGAAAAGCTTCATTATAATCCTACACATTTTACTATAAATCACAAAGTAAAACAAAATATTTGAACAGCTGGGTGAGGCACCTTATAAAGCTCTGGATCACACCCTTTTTAAACTAAACCAGACTGCAGCCAAACTGGCCCTACATGAAACATGGAATCTATTTAAGTGTTCTAAACCTAAATCAAACTACCATGTAAATAAAACACTGCTTTAATCCCATTCACAATTACAATTTTTACCTTCCATCAGTTTGCTGAGCTTACTTATGCTTTATATTAGCCTTATTTTACAACACAAAGTCATTCATCCAAGGAAAACTCTTGTAGATTGAAGACATGTTCTGAATAAATGCAGAGGTAGTGTCTCTGCAGTTAGTACCTTCAAAAAGCATTTTATCCAAAATCTTCTTTACTCTAACCTTTACCAGCATCTCACACAATCAAAGTTATTAAGAAGTATAATACATCACCAAACCAATTTCTGGTTTCTAAATTAAATGTAGGGGTGCACGAAGCTGCTGTTTGAATAACAAACCTACCGGGTCATCACATCTATCCCCATGTGCTAGAGGCAATGCCAACATTCAAATCTAGTCTTAAATGTAATGTCTTTTGCTTTGCTATTCCTTCCTGAGCCTATTTTTTGCTAAACCACTCATTTAGTTTTTACCAATCTTTCTCTAATTTTTAACTGAATTCACAATTTGTTTATATTTACAGACCAATACCGTTCTTTAGTATTAACTGCATTTCCCAGACTGGCTTTTACCTCCTAAATTCAGAAAAACAATATCCTACATCTCTTCTCTGTAGCTGCTCCATTTTGAATTCATCTTCAGACCAGAGACATGAAACTATGCTCCAGCACTGCACAAGGTTTCATCTACATCTTTCTGCATCTATCAAATACTTAATTCCGACAGAAACACTTTCAAATCATATTTGGCCTTTCACAGACACCAGCTACTTGTAATTCTCCATTAGCACTTACAACAGCTATCCTTCACTTCACTGTTTAAACATCTGAAACAGAAATTCTTTTTGCATTCTCTAAACAAATGACTTGCATTGTGTCATTCTGAATTACAATTTACTTCTAACAGTGCGATATTCAGTCATCCAGCTCCTCTAATACAATATCCTAATCCTTTTGTGCCATTACATTTCATTAGCACTGTCTTTTATTTGTTTGAAAATCAGGAGGAAATAGTCTTAACTGAGGCTGGTCTCAAAACAAATGCCTGTAGAACTACCCTAACACCCTTCTAGCCTGTATATGCTTTCTCAATATTTCTTAATAAAATCATATAAATCTTTCTATAACCATTAAAAAGAAACCTAAACAATTAGATTATCCGAAAGTCAGAAAGGGTAATTGAGTTCTTCTATGAAACAACTGCAGGCATTCTCTACTGCTTGGGGAAATTAAAATGAAATACAAGCTAGGTTAAAAAAAAATCTTCCATGTATTAAAATTACGTATTAGCTTAAAAGAAAGCATATCTTAAGTCATAAATGTACAGCATTATGCAAGTCTGGGGCTCAGCAGCAGCAGAACAGGCTCCTGAATATTTGGGAATGCTAATGAGAAAAGAAAGGGAGGAGTAAGAAAGGTTTAAACAACTCAATGCATCTTTACTTGAATTTAAAACATTTTTGTTCTTGCAATAGCTTGCAATCATCTTTTTTCCACTCTTTGCCACTGTGGTGTCTCATGAGAGCAGTCGGCCTCTAACAGACATCACTGGGATGAACCATCTGACTGTCACACATTCCAAACCCTAAAAAATTGTTCTCTGGAGAAACAACACAACCGACCTCTGATGCTGCTTCTGCAATGCTAGCTATGAATTGAAGCCCCTTAGGAAGCAGGACTGCCTAAGGCAATTCTGAAACCCTACACAAGCTCACAAAAAGCCCAAGCCTCAAAATGAGCGATTTCCTGCCCCTTCAAGTCTTCTTGACATGATTATGCACGCGATTCACCACAACTGGAGAACCTCACTAAGGCGGCTACTTTGGGTATGCATTTACCCCTACAGATCTGCAAGAGTGAGGCCAGGTGTGTGGAAGGGCTGCGGGAGAGCAGTTAACTGCCTCCAGAGGTACTCAAACCTTACATTGAAAGAGTACACTTTTTTTTTTTTTTTGCCTTTACAATGTCCGGTAATAACATACTCACAAATAGTTTGGCCTATTTCAGCTTCAACTGGAAGACTTTAGAAAGAGCATTTTGTCTTTGAGTACAAAGTATTTGATCACAGAATCACGGAATTGTTTGGGTTGCAAGAGACCTTAAAGATCTTGTAGTTCCAACCCCCTTCTATAGACAGGGACACCTCCCACCAGACCCGGCTGCTCAAAGACCCATCCAGCCTGGCCTTGAATGCTTTCAGTGAGGGGGCATTCAAAACCTGGCTGGGCAACCTGCTCCAGAGGTACACCATAACACAAAACTTTAACATAGACTTCCCTCAGTACCAGTTGTGTAGTATAAACATGATAAAGCGTAAAATAATCCTTCAGATAAGGAAACTACAATTTCATTTGTTTTGTAATTGGTTGGTTTTTTTTTTTTAAATATGTATGAATAAATAAATGTCCTCTCCAATCATCTGATTAAACATGCAACTAAAAATAGAAAAATCACTATTCTAAACTGCTTACCAGTGACATGTTGGTATCGAGTCCGTCCCAGCATAGAATGCATAGCGTGCCCCATTTCATGGAAGAGGTTCTCCATCATGCCAGGACTTAGTAGCGTTGGTGCATTCCTTGTTGAAGGCGGTAGGCTAAGCATAAGAACAACTACAGGCAGCTGGTACTCTCCATTTTCCCTTAGCCTGCCTCCACGAACTGTGAAGTGACAATCCTTTCAAAGACAAAAGGAAATAAATGGACAGGAAATGTCATTATATTGATGACACTAGAACAATAATCGAGGTAGAATTTTAAATTTTAAATATTTTACATCTTAATTTTTCATCTTTAGCAGATATTAAAATTTCAAATGGTTTTCATTTCTAAATATTAGATCAGAAAGTAGGTGTTTAAAAATCTCCCATTTCTCTAAACAGATTTCTAAGAGATTTCATAGTGCCTGGCATTCTGCAGTACAAAGAGTCTGAGTTCAGCTTTTCAGGTGGCATCTCTCAAATGAAAAGTTACTCACAGAAGTATTTTAACTGAAACCACATTTCAAATTAGAGACTGTTTGTGTTTACATTTACTTGGATATCTTTTAGTAAGATCGAACACAAATGGCCCTAACTCTATGCTCGTTAGTCAAATCCAAGCTAAAATTGGACCATAAAAGATTACCTGATGTGGTTTATCAGGTCGTTGAAAGAAGTCACAGTAGATGTATCCTAGCAAACCTTCATTTTCATGAACAACAGCCTGATGAAAAGAAGTATTATATCCATAATGAAAGCACTGATGAGATTTGTAAACTGAAGTCATACTACTCTAACCCAAAGACTTAGAATGTATAAACGATAAATAAATCAGGAATGACTCGTGTAAAATCCATTGGTAAACAAGGTTATAAATAAGAGTTAGAGTTTGTCCTTCAAACTGGAGCCATTTCTGTATCTTACTCAAAAATAATTAGTCAGAATTAGAAGTAATACTGCCTGTAGCCCCTAAATGACTTCTGAAAAGTCAACAGTGACAGAAGTTGATTTACAATTAAAATAAAAATAAGGAAGGGTAATTGACCCACTGGATATAAAGAACAGCCGTTCTCAACGAAACTAAGTGGTGGGAGAGAAGTGAAGATTTGGTAGTCGATATAGGGAGCAAAGACAACAAAAGAATATGGGAACTGATGAATAAGTTATTGCACAAGTTCTTATTTCCATCCTCCACCAAAAACAGGGCAGAAAATTAGTATTTACCAATATTAAACATTAATGTAACTGTAAAGATGACATAGAATAAGCATTAGGAAAAGACAAATGACTGTTAGCATACACACATACAACATTCCAATTATCTATAGTCACCTACAAATTAAAAATAAAAAAAAACTAGAAGAACACATTCAGAGACTACAAAAAGGTAATATAAGTCACCTCTGAACTGAGAAACTGATTCTGATTCAGGCAATCTTTGCACATAGATATATTTCAAAGACAATTAAATAGCAACCATACAAAAGGCACTGAGAGCAGGAAGCCCCAGAATTCTATCTTCAAGTAAAATTAGACAGTCAGTGTTTGCTTCTGATAGATAACCAAGTAACTCAAGAACTCCTTCACAGCTTTTAAAGGCTCTTGTCTAATTCAGATGCTGGGAAC
Source organism: Lagopus leucura (assembly GCF_019238085.1). Taxonomy (NCBI): domain Eukaryota; kingdom Metazoa; phylum Chordata; class Aves; order Galliformes; family Phasianidae; genus Lagopus; species Lagopus leucura. Next base: position 3,558,584 of record NW_024962262.1, read on the forward strand.
TTGAACACTTACCAGCTTTCGAACATCTTCAGACCAAACCTCTCCTCTCTGTGTTTGTTCAGCATAAAGGGAGATTCCTAGGAGCTGACTGAACAAAGAATTCAAACCTTCCATGCAGGCCCCAAGAGAGAAGAATGGACAGTACAAGCCAGGATCAATGTTGTACCTAAGACACAAAACAGTTCCAGTGATTGAACTGAGCTGTAGTTTTCACTTCTAAGTCATAGGCTGTGACAAAATAAACCAGATAAACCTCACAAGGCCGCTTTATGCCTGGCTTCATTTCTCAAAGCAAAACTAAGTCACAGATGAGGTACGGCACAGTGCATCACAATAACTTCTTTATATATTCAGTTTGGAACACCAAATTCAGCAAATGCGGACTGATTTTCAGAGGTGTGGAGAGGACGTAGCACAGACTGAGTCTGGCAAAGTCATGGGTGGTCAGGCTGTATCTTATGATCCATGGGAGGCCACTGGCACTCAGGTGCCATTCCCATGCCCAGGCTGTGCCAAGCTACTGACCAGAAAATGGCTCTGGCTTTGACTGCGGTGTAGGCCAAGCACTCGGCGAGGGCAGAAAAACAACCAGTAAGTGCTGACTCTACAGGCTTGTCTTCCAGTGGAGAAACAGGAACGCCAGGGAGATTCAGTCACCCTCCACATGTAGATCACACCTCAAGCTCCAGGGACTTTCTGAACCATGCAGAAACTCTCACAGTTTGAAGCCATGTGAAGAAGAGAAGATTTTAATGCGTGGCTTGGAGTTCAAACTTGGCCACGCTTCCTGAGGCTAACATCAAACAACCTGGTATTTTCAAGACACTGTAGTACAAAATACACATGTTGGGAGAAAACACAGTGTGTCTGCATGCATACAATAAACCAAGAAAGAAAGAAAAACAACTACAGAAGTAGCTTAGAGTGTATGCAACTGATACTTGGGCACAAACTTCCTAAGACTCTGACCCTAAAAATTAAACAACCTGCAAATCCATCACGAAAAACTGCTCAGTCATTCAGCGGTAACAAAATCAGAACAAGAATCTGCTTGCAATCATGCATGCACTCCAACTGACAAAAATGTTCCTGCTCTCTCAATTCACATAGGAAGTCCAAATGTTAGGCTTTCTGGGGTCTCTGAGCAAAGACTGTTCTCTTACCTCTAGAGAATCACAATCCCTCCTATCTCCTTTCTTCTTTCATACCCTAGTGCTTTTGCTTCTTAATGACATGGTAACTAGCCATTGAAATTTAAACATGCATCAGCTAGGCTACAATAGCTGAACACCAAACATTAAAACCACACTATTTTATGGCCTATGATCAAAAGGCTTAGTCAGAGATAAGCTGGGAAAGAGTCAGCCAGTCCCTACCCATTTGTTTACCCTTACTTCTCTCCCACCCATCACACAAAAGAAAAGCTCTATGAACCAATACCAGTTGGGATGTTGCATTTGCCAACATGCTGCTTACAACTGCAGCTCCAATTCAGCAGACAGCTTCAATACGCTGGGATGCACAGCAGGGTGGGATTAGCTCTCTAAACCACTGCACTTTTTCTTGAATATATCATTGTATTTTGTTTTATTCTTCCACCATCCTTTATATTACCTTTATCCCATGCTATAGCAACATGATGGAAGTGCTATGGCAACATCTGCTGAAAATACAGGTATGCTCAGTTACAGGATTTTGCTTATTATCAAACTACAAGTGCAAGAAGCTAAAGCTGATGTATTTCAATGTATTTTTAGTTATATCAGAGCACATAAAATAAAGTAGATTTTGACTCTACTATAGTGACGTAACTTCTTCAAGATGTATAGCAACACTTACACTCTGGATGCTGCAATACAGGCATTTTCCTCCTTACTCAAGAAAGAGCATTTATACCAAAAGAACAAAAACAAGCTGCTTTAGACTGTTAAGAAAAAAGACAAGAAGTACAACTCTAGAAGAAAGCAGAACAGGTAAGTTAAATTTCCTGTAATAAGTTACAGATCAGTAAAGAACAGAAGATACTGCTTTACACACAGAGCTCATTTCCATTAGCCCTGCCAGAACTATGCTGACTGTGCACAGCTCATCTAGGAGCTTCACATCCTCCTCCTTTAGCCATTCAATATCATCCAGGGTTTCCATGTAATTTCCTCCAGGTCAAATTTGAGCAGAAAGCTGACTGTACTAAAAAACTAGAGAAAGAAACCATATGATAAAATTATACAAACGTACAATTCATTAAATCAACATTCAACTCCACCATTTCACACACATAGCAGACCACCAGATTTTTGCAGTTCCAGGAAATTTAAGCACGTAGCTTCTAACAGTAATTTCAGCTGCAGGAAAATAGGGTATGAAAACATCAGTAGTAGAGACCTTGAAAAGTCTTTATGAAATTAAGCCAAACTTACAAAGAATTTTCTGAAAAGCAGTAATCTTTCCTGATGGAGCAGCTAATCCTAGAAACCATTTCCAGGCACACGAAGGAGAAGAAAATCATCAGGAATAGTCAGCACAGACGGTCTGGACCAACGTGATACACTTCTACAATGAAAAGAGTAGCCTTAGAGATGAGGGAAAGCAGTCAACCTAGAATTCAGTAAGGCTTTTGGCACTGTCTCCCATAAAATCAGCATAGTTAAACTGCTGATGCATGGGTAGAATGGACAGACAAGCAAAAGGTGATGATGAATGGCACAAAATCACATTGGATGCCAGTAACTAGAGGAGTACCCCAGGGTCAAAGCGGGGTCCAGTCCTGTCTAACACTACTGTGGTTTAATCCGGCAGACGGCTGAACATCTCACCGTTGTGGCAGTCTTGGCTGACATCAACTTGAACATGAGCAAGTGATGTGTCCTTGCTGCTAAGAAAGTATCCTGGTATCCTGGGCTGCATTAGGAAAAGTATGGCCAACAGGTCAAGGGAGGTTCTTTCTTCCCTGCTCAGCACTGGGAAGGCTACACCCAAAGTACTGCGTAAAGTTCTGGGGCCTCCAGTGCAAGAAAAACATGGACTTATTGGACAGAGTGCAAACAAGTGACATGAAGACGACTGAAGAATTGGTGCACCCCATCTAAAGGGAAGGACTGAAAGCCAGGACTGATGAGCCTAGACAAGAAAAGGCTCAGAAGATCCTATCACTGTCTATAAATACCTGAAGAGAGGGTGCAAAAAGACAGAGACAGGCTCTTTCTAGTGACACTCAGTAAGAAGAATAAGGCAATGAGCACAAAACAAAATACAGAAGACTCTAACTGAACATCAAGACACATGTTTTTCCTGTGCAGGTGATGGAGCACTGGCACAGGCTGCCTGGAGGCTGTGGAGTCTTCTCTCCTTCTCTCTCTTGGAGAACTCCAGAAGCTGCCTGGATGTGGTCTTGGGTCTGCTCTGGGTGTTCCTGTTGATGCAGGGGTTAGGCCAGGTGACCTCCAAAAGGCCTTCCAACCTCAGCCAACTCATGATTCACTGAAGAGATGATATGGAGCTTAGGTACCAGAACTACAGAACCGCAGACAAGATAGATTCCAGCTTAATCAAAAGAGGACAACGTGTGCCATGCAAACTGTAGAGGATTACTACACTGAGATGAAATGCCAGATTAACGTGTGGTTGCTGGGGGGTAAGGAGGAAGAGTTCTGAAACTGTTTTATGATTTTTTTTCCGTAAAAGAAATTCTTGCTGATACAGAAAAGCAGATACATACTAGCATGAGAAACGAGTGATATTACTTCACACAAAGAGTTGATGTGACATGTTACACAAAGAAAACAACTGTCTACTTATTCCTCATTCTCAGTGCTCTCTGAACATACAGATTGTCTCCATGATCTTATTCCATGATGAAGAGCATGGGAAGAAGGCTTTCTGATAAGTATTTTGAAATAGGCTGTCACTATCCAAAGAGGGGAAAGAAATCAGCCTGTGACAGTTTAGTCTTTTGGAAAAAGCACAATACTTATCCACCCACATATGAAAATAGATGTAACAGACTACATTGGTTTGAGCCAGACTTCTCAGGGGAAATAGTCCCTTACCCTAGCTAATGTTCTAAGATGTCACAATCTAATGTTTTGAGTACCAGTGGCTCTGATTAGACAATCACTTTAATAATAATAGCATAAAGTTAATGTCAGCCATTTCTGGTATAGCACCGTCAGGATATAACTTCTCCTGCATCTAATGAAAGGTATATGTTAATGTCACTTTTGCCAACATAAAATAGAAAGAAAAAGGTCTGCAAAAACATTTTTGTACAGAATGCCAAAAAAGTATTTCTGGTTCTGATCCCACTTTTATTTCTCCACCTCTGCCTTGCCTGCTACAGCAGCGTGAGAACAAAGTCAAAGACGAAGACTTTGGAAAATCTTCAATAGTGTCTTATGACACAAGTCTGATATTTAAATTATTTCTGGACAACGCTGACAGCAGTCACTGGCAACTATTATCCCTTAAGTTATCTTCTAATTGTAGTTTGGTTTGGATTTATTTTCTGCTTGTCACCGCAGTGTCACAGAAGTTCACAGAATAGAAGTTCACTATTTCTGTTAACATTCTTCCAATCGATTGGAGATAATTTCCCAAATAAGCTGTTCTATCACATTCCTAGGGACAGAGGTGAGGCTGATTAGCCTGTAGTTTCCTCCTTGCACTTTTTAAAGACTGAAGTGACAACGGTTTTCCTCCAGTCCTCAGGCACCTCTCCTGTTCTCCATGACCTTGCAAAGACGATATAGAGCAGCTTGACAATCATTTCTGCCAGTTTCCTCAGTACTTGTAGATGCATCCCATCAGGCCCCATGGGTTTGTTTTCATGAAGTTTGCCTAGATGATCTTTGATCAGATTCTCCTCAATCAAGGAAGTCTTCTTTTCCTCAGACTCCTTCTCTCTAGGAAAGTTTAGGATTCCTGAGGGGCAGTCTCAGCAAAAGACTTACAGAGGATCATATCTTGGTAATTTGATCCCCTTTCACGATAAGGTCACCTACTTGGTGGATGAAGGGAAAGCAGTGGAAGTAATTTTTCTGGGTTTTAGTGAGGCATTTGGTACTGTCCCTCACAGCATCCTTCTAAAGGAAGGTTCACACCATGCTACATGATGAACTGTAAGTGAATTTACATCTGGCTTGCATCCTCAGCAAGTTCACCGATGACACTGAACTGGGAGGTACTGCTTACTCTCAGGAGGGACAAGAAGCCTTTCAGAGGATCTAGATATACTGGAATATTGAGCAATTATCAACAGCATGAAGTTCAACACAGGAAAATGCTGGGTCACAGAATCACAGGGGGTTGGAAGGGACCTCTAGAGATCATCGAGTCCAACCCCCCTGCCAAAGCAAGTTCCCTACAGCAGGTCGCACAGGTAGGCATCCAGGCGAGTTTTGAACATCTCCAGAGAAGGAGACTCCACCACCTCCCTGGGCAGCCTGTTCCAGTGCTCCGTCACCTCACTGTAAAGAAGTTCCTGAGCACATTTGTGCGGAACTTCCTACGCTGCAGATTATGTCCGTTTCCCCTTGTCCTGTCTCCACGTACCACTGAAAAGAGACTGTCTTCACCACTATGGCCCCCACACCTCAGATATTTATAAACCTGGATTAGATCCCCTCTCAGTCATCTTTTCTCAAGGCTGAACAGACCCAGTTCACTCAGCCTTTCCTCATAGGGGAGATGCTCCAGGCCCTTCCCCATCTTCGTGGCCCTCCGCTGGACTCTTTCCAAGAGATCCCTGTCTTTTTTTGTACTGGGGAGCCCAGAACTGGACGCAGGGTCCTATATCTGGGGTGGAGCAGTGCTGGACATAGGCACAGACTGGAGCCTACTGGCTGGAAAGCAGCTCAATAGGAAGGGACCTGGAGGTGCTGGTTACAGCAGCTCAGCATGAGCAAGTAGTGCCCTAGCAGCCAAGAGTGCAATGCATTTTGGGGGACATTTTGCAGGTGAGAAGGCACAATTCACTTGCTATACTTAGTGCTGATGCAGCCTCACCTTGAGAATTCTGTGCAGTTCTGAGCTCCACAGTAGAAAAAGGATGTTAAGGAGCTTGAATGTGCCCAAAGGAGGGCACTGCAGCTGGTGACAGGGCTGGAGCCATGTCCTGTGAACAAAGATTGAGAACATTCAGGCCTGAAGAAGAAACTAAGACATGACCTCTTTGCTCCCTGCAGCTCCCTGGGGCGAGGAAGCAGATGGTGGTGCCAGGCTCTGCTATTGGGAACCAATGGCAGGTCAGGAATGGCACAGAGCTGAACCATGGGAGGGTCAGACTGGGCATTAGGAATAACTTCAGTACCATGAGGGTGGTCAGACACTGGAACAGGTTTCCTAGAGAAGTGGTTGATGTCCTGTGCCTGTCAGTGTTCATGAGACATTTGGACAATACCCTCAATAATATGCTTTAGCCTCTGTTTAGCTGTGAAGTGGTCAGGAAGTTGGAACCAATAATCCTTGATCTTTCTAAGTTCCTTTCAGCTGAGCTCCTTTATTGTATTCTATTTTATTCCATTATAATTAATAACACAAATTAAAATGAGTATGGGGTGCTGAAAAAAAGCAACTGTTCTGAGAAGCAGGTAGAACCTCTTCAAAACCTTTAACACCAGTCAATAACAACCAGCAAATAATCATTCTAGACATTAAAATACAGAACTATTTTCCAACTTTTCAATTCAGTCCTACCTTTTATATGAACCCCCTTGCTACATCAACTATCACTGAAGAAAGTCCAACCCCAAACTTGTACTGATTCTAGGAAAACTTTCTCTTGGGGCTTATTTACGAATTAGCCAAAACCTCAGATAACTGAAGCTGATGTCCTATAACCAAAAATTCAGTTCCTGGAATTATTATTAATAGATGATCTTGCCTTTCAGTGGCAAGAACAAGCATATGATGGAATTTTTTCTGAGTCCCCACTTCCAAGATTTAATGCTAATCACCGCAGAGTGAAAGGTGTAGCACTAGGTATTAAATAACAATGAAAAGGGAAGAAATTAATTTTAAAGCCCTGACTCCTTCCCAAAGAAAGGATACGCAATGAGCAGAACAGGAAATCCTACAATCTCTTTTAGATATGTAAAACTGAGGTCTGGCTGGAGGATGTGGGTGGAAAAGTACTCGGAAAAATTTGCAGACAAACTACATGCTCCCTATTGAAGATTCTTGCTTGATTCCAGGCACTCCAACAGTAGCAGCCATTAGCAACTTCATCATTTCCAAATGACAGGAAAAAAAGCATCTGCTTGCTAGTAAATGATTCCCTAACCTCAGTTATTCACTTCATCACCTTAGTGAAACTGCAAGAACATAACATTTCTCAGGCACAATATTTCAGTGTTCAAATCTGTATTAATCCAAAACACTGCAGCACAACTTCTTGGCAGCTATGGCGACAGGCTGTGACAGCAAGCCAAACCTCTCTTCTCTCAGTCCTTTGAATTAAATTTCTTTTGGTGTTCAAGGATTTGGGATTGTATTTTCAAAACACTCCGTGACCCTGGTCAGATTATCTAAAATACTGCATAAAACTCTAAGATGCAGACTTCTATCAATACACTTTTTAAATGCTACATAACACAGATAGAGATTGTCTGTGTAGGATGCAGAGCCTTTTTGAGAGCAGATCCGAGACTGTAAAATGAATTTCTCCTGAAGCTAAAGGGGAATCTCAAAGTTAACCATCTTCTAAGCCAGGTATTTGACATTTCTCTGATCTTCTTTTGGTTTTTTCAAATGTGAAATTAATTTGAAAACGCACGCAGCAGCCTCCCAACAAAACCCCAGCAAAACAAGTCATTTGACTGCATGTTTTCTTTATGGATAGAACAAGAAGACAAAAACTTTAGTTAAATACTTAAAGAATTAACTGATAGTGGCTGACCCTACATCAAAAGGAACAGAATTCCCAAGTGCCTTAGCTTAGCCTGCCCCAAAGCTGTTCACTCCTCAGAGCAAAGCAACCTCCATAATCTGCATGTTAATAGCTACTGATAATCCTAATATGTATTTTTATACTATATATTATGTCAGTAGCCATAGAGAATCACTTTATGCAAGATTTTCAAGCTGTTATTAACTGCAGACTTGAATAGCTGTCTAGCTTTTTTTTCTATTTAAAGTGGTATAAAAGTCAAGCAAACCAGCAAGAAGCAGCTGCTTTAATCCAAACATTTTCTGATCACTCTTTGGAAAACTGCCTCTGCATTTGCTCAGCCAAGTTACAACTTTTATCTCCAACAGGAAATGCATTGATGTGTTTTTGGGAAAAGAAATAAGAAAGGAAGCGAATGCAGCTCAAACTGAACTGTGCTAACAGGCATTGTGCTATCCATAAGGTTTCTGCTAAGGGTTACTGCTACTAGCAAGAAAGGTTAGTGCTCTGGAAACAGACTGCTAAAATTTACATTGGAAACAAGTGAATAACTGGAGCTTCATTTGGTGACAGAAGCTATAGGGAAGTGCCAGAAGAACGGTTTTCTTCTGTGCCATAATTTGCAGCTTGTTTGCTGCATCATCTGAGCAGTGAGGAAGAATTCAGTAGGACGGTGATGCACACAGCATACTAACATCACTAGGAGAACATTCTACCGATGTCTCTAAAGCAGGCAAGCGCATGGAGACACAATTAAAGTCTTTCCTAAGGAAGAGAAAGTGCTCACGTCACCTAAGCAAGCACAGGCAAGAGTCAAATATCCCTGGATATCCTGCCCCTCAAAACACGAGCTCTGGGCAACAAGCAAGGTGATTCAGAGTGCTTAAAACAGACACTTAGGATGCTGTGTCCTCAGAGAAAGGTGGACACAATTCTGAGGCCATGCATGCTTAGCAGGGTATTAACTTGAGCTACCTAGCAGAAGTCTTGAACTGAAATATCCTTGAGCTCTTGCTCCTCTCTGAAACTTAACACTTCTCTGGCTGAACTGCATAGCTGAATCCCAACATGATGAACAGCACAACTTCTTTCTAGGAGAAGAAACCTTTGAAATGTGAAGGAGATGAGAGAATGGTGGTCTGATGCATCACAACAGAACCTTGTAAATAAATACACACTCTAGTCAAAAGATTTCTTTTCTTGGGTATCAGAGGTCAAAAGCACAGTATGGACTGATTTTTGATGCCAGTAGTCAAGAGTACATTTTCGGAACCATTCCTGAATTTAAGCACTTACATTTCTTAAGTCCTTATGTGAAACTTATATAATCTGTATGCATTTCTGGGAGAGCAGAAAAAAGGAAATAACAATACAGATATAACCATCAGAAAACACAATTATAAATCTGAAAGACCATTTCTTGAAATTCAGACATTTTTACACTGCTAGATTTTTGAAAAGGTTGCTTCTTGTTTAGCTGTAGGAAATATCATACTCCTAAAAAAAAAAAAAAGGAAGGGTGCCATTGTAGAAATCTTGCTCTGAACAAATCAGAAACAGTGTCAAAAATATATAAGTGAACTCTTCTCTACAGTAAGAGTATTTTCCTCTCCACCAAGCTTTCAGTTAAAAAAAATATATCGAGAATTAGAAATAGTCCTCTTTATTTTAACAGTGAACCTTCAGTTACCTTGCTGAACCTGCACAACTGCATAATGCAAGTTATGCTCAAACGTCCAAAACTGTGAAAGACTAAGACAAAAAAACAAAAACAAACAAACAAACAAAAAATAAAAACAAAAAAACAAGTCTGTTCTGCTTTCATTTTGTCTTAAGACATTTTCCAATATCTCACTTCACTCTGAATGTCTGAGTTCAAACCCTGGAGCATTCGTATTTATAACAAACCCTAGAAAGAATGAAAATTTTCTTATGCACTTTATTGTAGAATGTAAGCCCAGAAAGGTTAGAGAGAAAAATCCTCGTACTCTCCTAAAGCAAGCAGAAATATCAAAGAAAACAGTAGTTTCTTTGATGTTAATTCCTGCTTTATATTAAAGGATAAACTACTTTCAAAAATCCAGACACCTCACTTTTACAGTATGCAGCCCAGCAGTATTTTTAAAAGAAGCAATGTAGCCAAACCAATTTAAAAACCAATTTAAAAAAAAAAAAAAGAAGTTAACTGACACAGTGAGGTTTGGTTATTCTTCAAGAACAGCAGGCTTCAAACAAACAGGCTGTGTCTCTGCGAAGAACAAAGACGTAGTATGTCATTATAAATAATTATTTCTAAGCTTGTATGACTTCACTGAGCCTAAATAAAATACAGACTTCTAAAATCACTTTCATTTAAGCTGTATATTTGGAAAGAAACTAAGAGTGTTTTGTGTAGCGTGACTTTCATCTATTCCAATAAGGATGCTTTTGATAAGCTTGGACATTAGGGATATTTGAGTAAGTATTGCTGCTCTTCAGAGCTAAGCCTTCTGACTCTTTAACAATTGCAAATTAGTCCCTTGGCAAGAATTCTTATCTGTGGCTATTAAGTTGTGGTCCCTGATAAATCCTGGTGCTTTGTTTTTGCTTTTGAGAAAAAAATTATCCTGTTGACTTCCATGAAAATTCAGAACACTAAGGGAACCATCTTTAATGAAACAGATTCTCTCAAAACTTTCAAATAAACTTGAAAAAACGTGAAAAAAAAACTTCTTAGTAGAAGATAAAAGATAAACCCCTCAGGTTAACTTAAGGAGATCAAGACAAGGAAAACCCCTTCCAATTTTCATTACATGCCAGACTATGAAATTTAATTCTTTACCTCAAGGGAGACTATTAACCATGATTTATAGAAGACTCTGAATTTCTTAAAAAATAATAATAATACTAGAAAGCCTTTGTACTCTCATCAACCACAAACTAGCACCTGTATCCTTTTCTCCTTCTGTTAATTGTACCTTTTAGACTGTTATGGAGGAGGTCAGGGGATAATTCAGAATATTGATTTGCTACTGACACTGTATATGACTTTTAGATTGACTTTGTTTTCATATCAAACAACAATTTCTTTGACATTCCACAGCTATTTGAATACATAAATAATTCTTGAAATGTATGTTCTGCTTTTGAATGACTCGTCATGCAAATAAAACATGCTAAAGTCAGAAAGAATGACCACTGACTTTAAAGCTTCTTGCCATGCTTTTAACATATATTATGCTTTGCCTGTATTACAGCAACTTCTTTAACTCTTAGGTAAAGAAGATAACAAACTAGTATAAGTTCTCAGTGATAACAGGAAGAAAAGAGTAACAAATTATTTGTGAAATTCTTTTACTGGGATGTTTCAAAACACTGTGTGTAAACCACCAAGTAGTAGCATCTTCTAGAGTATGCAGTTTGCACACAACAAAACTCACAATTTTCTGAGCCTTCCTCACAATCACAGTTCTACAATGAACAATATAGCAAGGCTTTTCAGTAGCTTTCATTTTTTCCTCCAAAAACACTAGTCCACCAGCTTAGTGACTGGTAAGTTGATTTAATAGAAGACATGCCTTCCCTTGCTTATAAACAGATAGTTACAAAAAATTTTCCTTCTCTATGGGCATTTTGGTTGAAAGATTTCCTGATTCTTTTAAAAATTTGCATTGTTTTTTTCATTTCAGGATTCAATTTGAACAGAAGTGACAGTTTTCTCACATATTCCACAAATATTCTGGGCTGTTTTTCCACTCAACATTCCCAATAGAAAACATGCTTTCATAAAGCTAAAAATAATGCAGTTACAGCTTGTAGTGTATGTGCCTTTAGAAACATTCACAGCCATGTTCAGGTACCTTGATATTGCCCCTGCCCCTGAAAAACAAATGTGCTTCCCTGCGAGCCAGACATGTTCAGTCCCAACATGAAAGCAGTGAATTGTTCCTAGATTCTGCTGAGCTGGTTACCCCAGGATCCAAAATGCCTCCAGTTGTCATGGTGGCTTCTCCTTCCTACAGAGCAGGAAACTGGATTATTTTGGTATTGATTTGTTCATCCCCAAGGCCAGTCTTACTCATTTTTGCAGTCCCAAAGGAACAGAGAGCACAGAGAGCAAGACCCTGAGAGCATATCCCAATTGTTTCTTGAATAAAGTCTTTCACAGTTTGGCAAATATCCCCAAAGTGAATTACAGCCAACAAAGTCAGCCCAGTCTCATAAGCAACAAAGGTTAGGAAAACAGGAGTCAGCACCAAATATTGCAAGCTTGCCTCTGACAGTTCTTACAAAAAGTTCTATGCTTCAGTTGGAAGTGACTTAAGTATAGTTAACCCCAACTTCAAGACAAACAACTGACTGTAAAAGGTCTCTTCCATTAATTTTTATTTATTTTTTAATGACCCAAATGAAGTCATCAGGGCTACTACATCTTTGCAGGATCAGGGCCTTGAGAATTACTTATAACTTCAGCAGCATTTACTGAGAAGTAATGGGATTTAATTAATACCATGGTACTTGCCTGCACTAAAACTCAAAAGCATTATTTTATAATACACATATTAGACATCTTCTTACTTGTTAGAGGCTGAAGCATGTTCCAGCATTCACTGTTTTATTACCCTCAGCCTGCCAAAATTCTTGAGGTTCTTCTAATTATTCTATCTCCTTTTAAGATACTTCTGCCATGGATTTCAGACTTTTGTCTCCAGTTTCTGTCAAATGCACAACATTAGTCTGTTGTAAGTTTAAAGCCAGAGAGGATACTTAACATCATTTTCAAAAAAAAAAAAAAAAGGAAGTAAACTACCCTACTATTCTGTTACCATCAATGGGAGACCTGCACTTTTTGAAGTAGGATCAAGTTTCCAGGAAAAAGACTTGGTGAAAGCTGACAGAAACAAAACTTTTGTAGATGAGTTTATAGAAAGAAAAATGTATTTCCTGAGCTAAGTCTGGAGCTCCGCCTGCTGTTCACCTTAAAAAACAGCAGAAACGTTCAGTAAACTACAGGAGTGAAAAGGGGCAAGTATTACAGTCCAAGTGCACGCAGGGGATTAAAACCTGGAGCAAAAATAAAATGTAGAGTAATACAAGATCACCTCAGGATCACATTGTTCAGTGTTTGCTCACAACATTTATGTGAAAATATGTTCATATAGAGCAAAACAAAGAACAACAGAGAACAGGGTATCTCTCCCAACAGACACAGGCACTGTCTCATCAACTATTTCTTCCATCCTTAGAGATGCATGTGACATGCTATAACATTGCTATATTAATTAAGCACTAAAACTCTTGGACTAGATGATCTTGCAGGTCGTTTCCAACCTTACGATTCTATGATTCTCTTTATACCCTTCTCTTATAATTGTAAAGATAATTTGCACCTTATCTATCAACAGTAACAACAAAACTATGGTTCAGTACATCAGCTGGAGCCACAAAATAACCGTAGCCCAAAGGAAACACTCAAAAGCATGCATTTGGTTTCTTTTAAACAGAAATACTTTTCTATGAAAAGCAGAAGAAACGAAATTCATGGTAATACAGAAACAACCACACAAACGACTGAGTGCCAAAACACAACAGAGGCAAAAATGAAAACCATGCTCTGTGCACAGTACTACTAGAGACGTAACCGCATCTCTTTTGTAAAAGGCATAAAGCTGGAAGTACATTTCTGCCCCCCTCCAAAGAAAACAAAACAAAACAACACAACAATGCAATGAAGGAAAGACTTTTTTCTCTTCCCTCTGTGAAAGCAGCACAGCTTTAAATTCTCTTTTCCAACAGGATAAAAGGTCAGCACCACTGACCCAGTGAACACAACACGCAGTGCTCCTGCCTGCCAGAGCTGCCATCTCTTTTCTTGTACGCAATTTAAGTCTGTGTGGTGGACCTATCAGATTTATTTCTTAGTCTCTGCAAAACAGATGAGAATGAATTCTACCCACAAAGAGTGAAAACCTAACCAAGAATTTTCTGTTTGAGGTCCATGAAAGGGGATGATAAATGCAAGTTCAGTAAAAGGAGTAAACTAAATTATTGCTTGAAGAGGAGTTAGATTGTATTCTGTGACCCAGATTTATTTTTAAACATTACTGCAGTTCAGCTAAGAGCTAAAAGCAAAATGAAAACGAGGATTTTCTGTCTCTTGTGAAACTATTCTATCCTCTTGTATCTCCAAAGAGGACTTTTCTGTGAAACAACAGAGGAGCCAAAAATTTATAGGCATTCCAACAGTAACTAAGCAATGCTGCAAACAACTGCCTCTTCACACATTCTTTATATTTTCATATTGAAGTACATCTTCAAAGAAGGAAACCCTGTTTACACTGAGGACTTTCATTATACTTACTGCAAGGAATGAAATAAAGGCACTCATTTACATTACAATCATGAACATAAGGAGCTTACCTCTCAGCACGAAGGACGCCACTGTAGTAAGGATGATCCCATGGCATCAATTTCTGAAAGAGAATTCCAGCTCATAATTACAATAATGAACAGCAAGTGAACCCCAAGTAAACTTCTTTTCCTTCGCATATTTTTGCAGTTTCTGCAAGTGACAGAACTTTAAATCACAGTGGGAAACAATCAGTACTAAATTCATCATAATGCAGAATTTGAGAAGTTATTTTAACAGTCTGCATTAAGATCACACACCTTACTCAAATACACAGTGGGATCAGACTCCAAGAAAAAAATAATCAAGAAGAAATATCACTTTGTATCAGCCAACTACCGTGGCGGGCTCAATTGGTTTTAATACTAATAGCAGCTATGAAGTCAAAAAGCACTTTAAAGCAGAAGATGGAAAACACCTCTTTGTTATCACACTAGACGTTGCATATGAAATTGAGTTGATTTTTCATACAGCACCTGGTTAGCTCATGCTACATCAAAAAATAAGTGTAAATTTAACTTACTGAATTCTGAGGGTTAAGCTTCGCTTTCATCTTTGTCATCATTTCAAAATCTTTTTGAGTTCTGAAAAATAATTGTATGATGAAAAACTTCATGAATGATTTTCTAGAAACGGAGTGTAGCATACAAGAATACTTTTTCTACCATCAGGGATTGGAAGTACTCTATAAAACATCAGGCCCGTATACTACAGTACAAGAACTTTCCTTTCTGCTTTTCTCATTCAAGTACTCTCAATCAAATCTTTCTTACCCTCTTTTCAGAAAGAAAGAGAATGCTTGGTATATACACAACCCCATGAGTAAATGACCCCATTAATACACAGTGATGAAAGTGTTTTGTGCTGTATGGAACTAAGGGGAAGATAGCAGGACAAAGGGGAATTTGTTCATAGACGTAAAGTACATATATGAAGTTATGCACATGGGAAAAGTCCATAAGAGGTGCCCTTCAATACTTTACTGTCTTCTTGTTTGCTGTTGCCTGCATTTCTTGTCACATCCCTTGTATTCAGTCTTAGCTATTCTCTGATCATAGCCACAGAATACACTTCAATAGTTCACCTCAGAACTCTTCAGACAGTCTTGCTTTTTATTTCATCAAAACATAAGCAGCAACGACTGATTTTGTAGTACATGAATCCCTCTGCTCTTGAAATGCAAGCCTGCTTACAAAAATATCTTAGTGAAAAGACATACCTTTCAGACAACTGGTCAGAAAGCTTCTCTAAAAACTGCGTTACTGTATCTAGAAGTGCAGGGGGGAGGAAAAAAAAAAAGGAGAAAAAAAAGAGAAAAAAAAGGTGATTCAGTCCCTTGAAAGGTGTCGCATTTGGATCAGAGCTTCCCAAACGAAAAAAAAAAGACCCTTAGAACATAAGAGCATAAAAACAATATGGTTGTTTTTAGAACAAGAAATCATATCACTGACCACTGCACCACCATTTCAAGGGAATTCGGTACCATGTTTATGTTATGTTATTACAGCATAATGGCAACTTCGTAATTGAAGACTGAACACTGATTCTTAACAAAAAACACTGGACCCTATTCATATTATTGCCAATTACAAGGAAACATGAGTTTTTCATTCAGCAAAATGTAAATGAAATAAGAAACTTCACTGGAAGAAATGTGTATAAACTTAGCAAAACAAACTAGCAGCTTTTAACATCACACCTAACACAGCTCATTCGCTTTCTCAGCTTACTGTTCCACACATGCCTTATACCTGGATTTTTGGCCATTGTTCCCTGAAGAGCCCTGTGGGCAAAGGTGTCATACCCAACCAACTGTGCCAGACTGTTTCGACTAGCAAGCAGTTCTTCTAGACAGCTTAGCTGCTCAGCATTTGGGTAAAGAAAAATCTTGTAAGCAGCTTCTCGTACCTAATATGGAAAAAAAAAAAAATAATAAAGTCACATTGTTACAGTCTAACTCCTAAAGAAACAAGCAATGCAACTGAAAATCTGGTATTCATTGATATGTTAGAAAAGTATTTTAATAATAGTAAATATGATTCTTTGTCAATTACTGCTCTCTTACTCATTATAGATGAAATGCAGTGAGACAACATAACAGTTCAAGAGTGCTAAAAGGGATCCTTGTTCTCCACTCCTGTCAACAGTCCCCTCCTCTTCTCATTGCCTCTCTTTGTGCCAACATCTGTGTTTCTCAGAGCACTCTTTGAGCTGTCTTAGCTCATTCAAAGCTCTGAAAATTGTCCTTTCCATGTCATTCAAACTGGCTCCTGGAAGGATCTGATGAGAACCAGAGACAGGATCAGGGGATAGAAAGAGGAGGAAAAGAAAAGCCTTATTTCTTCAAGGTAGCAAGCTATTAGTCTGTCCATCTGCTCATGGATAATCCGCTCTTCTATTTCTGATTTATTTTTATTATACCTCAAAAAAGTCACCTCAGCAACCTCAGTAAAATGCTTTTTCGATTTCACAAACCAATTTAAGAAGACCTTTATATTGTACATTTTGTACAAAGGGAAGATGCAGCCAGACCCTTTTTGGTGCAGAGCAAGAGGATGAGATGTAACAGACACAAGCTGGCAGATAAATGTTTCCTATTCAATACCATGAAGAAAAACAGTTAAGTGGTCAAACACTAGGAGTACAGGTTGCCAAGCAAGATGGCATAATCTCCATGTTTTGAAAGCGTTCAAAACCCAACTGGATATCGGCCACGAGCAACCTGACCTACTTGATCCCATTCTGAACAGGATAAGGCTGACAAACTCCAGAGGTCCCTTCCAATCTGTATTTTATGATTTCCAAAGAGCCTCTTTAAACACCCGACTCAGAGAAATGCAATCTTTACTGATGTATTACTGGACGCTTAAGTAGCAATTCTGCAGATCACACTGTTTTCAGGACAAGTTTATAAATGACACACAGTGAGTATTTTTCCTTCACTTACATCCTCTCAGTGCCACGATTTTAATTAATTTTTCATTTCTTACAGAGAACAAACAATTCAGCTTGGGTTCTACTACAGTCAGCTTTTCTATTTTTCGTGATAAACAAGATTTCAGTCACCTCAGTTACTTTATGTGAGAAGATTTGGGAGTTGTAGTAGATGTAGTTCCTAGATTCAGATCTAAAAGACTAGATAACCACTGTCACATTTCAAAGAATCTAAATCCATCAAGTATCATCAACAATAACCAAAATAGGATTATTTGGGATAATTCAGGGATAACTGGAGGGGTCCAAAGGAGGTCTCTAGTCCAACCTCATGCTGAAAGCAGTGTCAGCTATAAAGTAAAATCAGTTTACACAAAGCTTTATCTGTTTGGGTCTTGAAAATCCCCTGTGATCAAGAGATAGTACAACTTCTCTGGGCACCCTGATTTATTCCGTGGGTATCCTCATAACGAAGAAGTTTCTCCAGTTGGAATTTCTAATTTCCAATTGTGTCTCCAAGTCACTCCAGTATGACACTGTCCTTCTTGGGAGAAGTAGTGAGGGGTGTCCCAAACTGGATGCAGCAATATAGATGTGGTTTAAAGTATGCTGTATAAAAGGCTATCAACTTTTCCTTCAGTCTCTGGTTTTGCCCCTGTTCACCCAGGCTGTTTGCTCTGCCGGAGTCACTGCTGGCTCATGCTCAGCTTGTTGCCCAGCCGCCCCTCATTCACACTAATTATTGCGGTTCTTCTCTCGTCTTCACAACCTTTCAAGGATATCAAGCCAGTTCTCTCCAAACCCTTAGATGCAGCTTGTCTGACTGCAAGGACTTGTGCAGGCTGAATTCTCTTAAGTCATACCAAACTGGATCCTCACCTATAGCTGGCTGTTCTTCTCTCTGAACTCTTTCACTTAGTACTTCAAAGACCTTGTTGTTGAACAGTGAGGAAAAGAAAGCAGTTAGCATCTCAGCCTTATCTGTGTCTGCTGTAGCAAAGTCACCCATTTAACAGAATCACAGAATCATTAGGAGTTGGAAGGGACCTCTGGAGGACATCTAGTCCAAGCCCCCTGCAATGCACAGGGACACCTATAGATAGACCAAATTGCTCAGAGCCTGGTCCAGCCTTGTGTTGAATGTCTACAGGGACAGAGCTTCCAACACATCTCTGGGCAATCCGTGCCAGTGCCTCACCGCTCTCACTGTAAAAGACTTTTTCTTTACATCCAACATAACTTCTAAGTTTTTCACCTCAATTTTCCTTTTTCAGCCTTCTAGTATCAATGGATCAGTAGATGCTCCCCCTGTTGCTTTTGATGTTCTTTACAAGTCTCAACTCTACTTGAGCTTTACTCTTCCTAATCTCATCCCTAGACGTAAAGGCACAGTTTCTAAATTTCTCTCTTTTACCCATTTTCACTTGCAGTCTGCTGCCTTCTGGAGATGAAGCTCTGTCGTGACTTCCCTTCTTGCTGAAACTGACTTCTATTAAGTCTGCTTGGTTTTCCAAGTATCAGGATAAGCTGGCGCTGGGTATTTTAGTACCCAGATTGTGCTCAGAGGACACTACTTTTAAAAAATTTCCAGATTTCTTAAGCTTCTTTACCCTTCAGAGCTGCATCTCACGGGATCTCACCTCTCAGTTTACCGAATAAGTTGGATTCTTCTTGCCAGAAATCCACTTTTTGTATTCTGCTTCTTTTCTTCAATCCACTCGGGATCTTCACTATTTCATAGCTATGATAGTCAAGGCTGCCATTGATTACAACGCTCTAAAACAGTTCTTCCTTGTTAGTCATAACATCATAATCCTGAACCACATGCCTGCATACCAGTTAAAATAACTAATATGCTCTCCTGCCATTGAGCATGCCAAAGCTGAGTTGGGTAGTACTCACCAGATCATTGGGACAGTCAGCGTGCAGACCAGCAACTTCTAAGTAATTGCCTTCGGTCGTAAAATTAGATCGAATATGCTCTGGCAAAGCGCGTTTGTCAATCTTGTTGGGAAGGTGAGTTCCTGTCAGAAATTCGTTACACAAATCCAATATTCTGACGTTGAGGTCGACTGCCTTTTTACGCTGTAAGAAAATTGAAGTACAAAATACGTCGGATCTTCAGATATTTAGTTCAAAAAACCTTAAGCTTCCCAGAAATGATGCGGAAAATGCTACATTTAAGATCAGACTTACAGCATCAACACATTCTTAAGGTATAGCTGAAGTCAACAAAGGAAAGATCAGCTGCTCAAACATACTTCATATAAAGAACAGCCAACTAACATCTGAAACAACATTAAAAAAAGCCCACCATAGAAATGACTTAAGATGGAGAAAATTCATCTCTTCTGATAGACACCAAATTCTCAACAGAAGACAAAGGGCTTTTCAGAGGACAAACTGGCCCAGAATCACATTTCATATCCTGCATGTATTGTTATCTGGTCTTTAGGAGTCATGAAAATTTCTATACAGGTGTTGTAGCAAAAAATTACCTTTTCTTCATCCAAATGAATGCCACTGATCTCAAAATCAAACATAAAAAGTTCTGCCACTCGCCTAAAAATACAGTAAATCCCTGTTAAAACAGCCTCATTTGATACTAAGCATAATTTCTTCACATCTTTTATGTTTGATATATTTAATAGAGGATATTATTTATTCCACAAGTACTGCTGTTACAGACACAGACCTCCTATGTTTTAAACCCTTAACAGTTTACTCAATGAATCAAAATTTTTCCTTTGTAGTTGTTTAGTCATCTGCACTGAAAGTAATCTTTCAAAATAATTCTACTACTTTAATCTAGATATTTAACCAATTTGTGCAAATTACCTTTCTAATTTGACACTTCATTTATTCTAAATGATCAGAAAACAATCTCTTCAAATCTATCATCTTTGATTATAAGGAAGGAAGGATCAAGGAAATAACTTACTTGTAACATGAGCAAACATTAGGCATTAAGCTTGTCTAACCACGTCAGGAAAAAATAATCAGAAACTGTAAGTACAGAAACAGCTAATAAAACGTTTTATGGCAATCATAAAGTAAGCTTTAAATATACTGATAATCTGATTTTGAAAGAAGAAAAACCATCTACAGCTCACAAGTTCCATTAACAAATGCATTCTTATTTTTTCCCGAAACATCAACAATGGTGTTATGTAGTAGAAATTTTTCTAGTGGACTACTGACTAAAGCTGAAAATCAAGAGATCCACAGACTGAATAAAGCTCCTCGATTTCAGATTCTACAAACTGAACTCAAGTGGTGTAAGTCTGTTCCCTATTTTTATTGCTAAACACTTTGATGCATACATCACAGAAACGCCCCTCATTTTGATCAAGCTGCTATTATTGTAGAAAATCTTGAATTCTCATTTTTTATTTTCATGGATATCAGTAAAGCTGTGCTCTACAGTCACAGGGGCATGCTCCAAGACTGCAGAACTACAACTTCTAACCCACATACAGGTAATTCAGTAATAACCAACACATTTGTCACAGAGATGTGGTATGTTTTCCAGTTGGACAAAACACAAACCATAAGCTCAGTAAGGAATGAGATACACTATCTGAACATCTAAACCTATAAACATTAATAAGTACCTGGTTTCTGGATCGAGGGAATTCATAACAACTTCATCAGTTAACAACCGTCTCAAACTCTGGCACAGTTCAACATCTGTATTTAATCTGGAAGGACAGAAGAAAAGAATCATACATTCGCAACCACTATAAATATTTCAGTCTCTTGATAGTAGTACTTAAAGGCCAAGTTAAGTCTTTACCAAGATAACATTAAAACCAAAGTTCCTAGTTCACAAGAATACCTAAAAACTACAAATATAACAAACAAAGGACATGTAGACAAATTAGCATGGAGATACATTTAGTGCTTCTGACAGGAAAATAATTCTGAATGGCATTTTGTGGGAAATACAAGTATGGTCTTTAGGGTCCCTTCCAATCCAAGCCATTCTATTATTCTATGATTCTGTTCTAAGAGAATCAGGTTAATTTGTGAACACTTTCTACAGCTTTTTAATCAGAACTATCACTCAGATATTGAAGTCACATTGCTACAAATAGCACGCTCCATCTCAGCCTTGAAAAACTGTTGCTAGTGAAAGGTTTCCCAAACACTCTGGCAAGACCAAAGCAACAGTTCTGCTGAAATTTCAGAAATTTCTCTTTAATCTGATATTTCAGTCACAAAGCTTACCAAACTGATATAATGCTGGATCACAAATATAACTTTCAGGATTTTGATTGAGATGTTAAAAAGAAAAACCAAAAACCAAGCAGATGTCCAGAAGCAGGTCCACACTTTGAATGCAGAAGGCTATAAAAACAGGTTCTGTGAAATGGAATTCTGTAAGATCTCGCATGCCAGAGTAGACCAAGCATAACTATCTCAGTCCTACACAGACACACCCCAAAACATTTAACTTAAACAGGGACTGTCCTTTTCTCTTTCACATATCCCACTCACAGGCTGAAATTCAAAGATTCAGCACTCCAGGGAAAGAAGTGTTGTGAAATAAAACAGCTTGAACCTTCAAACCAAATTAACATTTTGTACATAAGTCTTACAACACCTAGCTAACTGTTATGAGTCTTAGAAAAATGCAGTTTTAAATCTTCAATGGATTTCAGGGACATGGAGGCAGCTGATAACCTGAACTCCGTTATGTACACAAAATCAAACTTAAGGACAAAAATATTTTATTAGATACTGTAATATCTAATATTAAATTATTGAATATCTGTTATAGGAAGACTGAAAATTTGTTGCCATACACAAACATTTCTTACATATTTTTTTGGATCCATCTTATCACAAATAAGTGATAAGATAAGTGATGGATCACACTTAAAAGATGCAAATGGCAATAGCAAAGAGCACATACTTTTCCACCACAGTACCGATATTCCGGCAAGCTTCTTCAGCAGCCTCTCTGAATGCAAAGTCAGGATGGGCAATTTTCACAAAATCAGCCTGACACAGTAAAAGAAGAAAATAATGAGTCATGAAATCATATTAAAAAAAATTAATTATAAACCAAGTTGCACTTGAATAGTTCTACTTAATGCTTATTGATACGGCTCTGTATAACCTATTTGAGTAATTTGCACTTTTTTCCCTCAAAAATAAATCTTACTGAAGAACTGTGCTAACAAGTTTTAAAGCAGACAGTGAGTGAGTCTTTCCAAAAAGATCTTTAATCTACGTACTTCTTTAAACTGTCTTGGTACAGTTGACCCCTTAGAGTGCCAGTCCAAATTGCTTCTAGATAAAACTCTGCAAGGAGGATAGGCCATCTTTGAACATACACACCTGAAAGCAGCTCACAGGAGGAACCAAGATACCTTTAACTCAGCAAAGTAAAAAAAAACTATGACTCCTAAATTCTAACACTAAGGGCTTCAGTTACGTATTGACTGATTAAGAGGAAACAGTTCATATTATAAAACAGTAGAGAAAAGAGAATGAGTGTGCAAGTACTTTCAGGAATCACAGAACCATGGAATGGCCTGGGTTAATAATAATCATCTAGTTTCAACCCCTGTCACAAAAGAGGTCTTGAAAAGAACAAGGAAAAAGATTTGAAAACTGAAACCACGAGAAATTCAAATATGAAAACCAAAGGCAAAAAATTCAATGAGATATTACTTATTAGCAACTGATTTCAGCTGGGAATGCTTTCTACAGATAAAGAGCAACCTTCTTCTAAAAGATACATTTTGTACAATTTCTAGTGAGCAACAAAGAGTACATGGCAAAACTCAACATTTTGTGATAAAAAACCTAGTACTGTAATTCTGCAGACATCAGAAACTGCAGTCTAAGAAAACAGTTGCATTGTGGTAATAAAAGGCAACAGTATTTCCAACCAACAAGTTACACAGTACCCCATCTTCTATAACATAACTGATGCTGGAAAGTTTATGTACTGATATTACCAGCAGAAATAGTAAAATACTACTCTGATTTCAGCTCTATTTTTCTTGTCATGGCTTCTTCACTGCTCCTACATCTGTCCTAAAATTAGCTGGACAGTTTGACAGGATTTGCAGCTAACTATATTCTGTTAAAGCCTTTGTAATGAACTTTCACTCAATTTACTTTTCAGTCTTAATACAAAACTTCACAGAGCTGATCTGCTATTTACTGCAATACTAAAAATGTGAAATGAAACAGAACAGTGTAAGGTGTGAAGTCAGTCAGTTTAAAAGGAAGTGCTTAAAATAGTAATGAAAACTAACTTACCAAATCTGCTACTCTGCACAAAGCATCTGAAAGCTGATCAAAGATCATTACAATCTCAGGCCCAGGTGGTGTTGAACATGCCCTCTGAACTAGCTGTTCTGATTCTTGCAATGCTTTGTCCTGTGCTTCTTGAAATCCTTCTGGACAACTCAGTTCTGGAACATCAAACAGACCCTGCAGTGCAGAACAGAACAGAAACACATCACTATCACCTTCCTTGTTTTCTGCCTCTTTGTTTCAGTACGAAATTTCCACTGTGAAATGTTACCAGAATGATCCCTCCAACACAAGTATCCTAGTAGAGCTAATAGTCATAAAATCAATTAACATCAGTCAAAGATAGTGGCATCATACACGAACATCTTCACTTTCCAGCATCACCCTTCAAAGAACATCCTCACTGGAATTCTTTCAGCCAAGATTCTTCCCAGCAAATGGAAAGAGTTTGATATAAAACCCACACAAACTTGTCCTGTTCCATCCTGTAACTTGCTGTACTGTCCTTCCTTCAAAGCAGTTTTCTTCCTTCCAGAGCACAAACACGTGACAAATCGTAAGTCTTACGTTCTGAAAATAGGGAAAATCATCCCTGTGAAGCAAAAAGACCTATCAAGGAAAGTGAAGAGTAAAGGGGGGTGTCAAAATAGCAAATGAATGTCTTGACCAGGCGTTCCAGATACCAACAGAACAGAGATCTCCAGCTCATGAAATGAGCCCCAAGCTCTGGAAAAAGATCTCAAGGGAGTGACAGGCAACAACTCAAAAATAATACGGTATGAATAGTTTTGCTCCTGACTGTTTTTTATCAAGTCTGTCCATGTCCCACAATTCAGGGTAAGTACACTGAGCATAGCTTTGGCAGGCCAGACATGGTCAGCAGTTACATACTGCACTTATTGAAGAGAGTTAAGAAGGTCCTGCTGTGGATCACACGAAATTGTTAACACTACCTGCTAGGAAAGTCCTA
The DNA here is from genome assembly GCF_019238085.1 of Lagopus leucura. Classification (NCBI taxonomy): domain Eukaryota; kingdom Metazoa; phylum Chordata; class Aves; order Galliformes; family Phasianidae; genus Lagopus; species Lagopus leucura. The sequence goes on from NW_024962262.1 coordinate 3,583,034, forward strand.
CAGTACAGAGCCACAGTAGGAAAAACAAACAAACAAACAAAAAAAACACCTCTAAAAAAGATAAAACAGTAACTCTAAAAGCAGTACACTACAACTCCCTTTGCAATTGCCCAACCACAATACAAGCATCTCTATTTATGGCTTGTCTGTAAAAAGCATATGTTCTGAAGAAGCATCATCAAAAATAAGCATTTGTGACATTCTGAGCTGCTTTGTTCTATTCTATTCCTGTTGCTAATGCAATCACTTTTTCATAATACTCTTAACACAAGTTGGTCACCCTAAGACAATCTTTTTTTTTTTTCACTTCCCATGTTTTCATTTGTTATATGGGGACAGGAACCAGACAGCAATAGAGAACACTGGAAAAATATATATATATTTATGTGTATGTCAACAGATGCACACATATGCATACATGAATTACAGTGCCCTTCAGTAATGTTTGTTGTATAAGACTCAAGGCCTGGCCACTTTAGTCTGCTCCAGATAGTTGAGGACCTCTGCTCTGCAGATCCTGAGAGCTCAGGACCTTGTGCAGCCCAGAATCACCATTTATCCTTGGCAGTGAGCACACAGCTCACTGATGCCCTCTGCAATTAGAAAGCATCTCCTCTTCGACACAAATTAGCTGAGAAGTTCCTCTTCAACATCATACAGAACTAAACATAAAAATTAGAGGAAAGAAAAAGCCCGGTGCAGTTTTGCAGTTTTCCATATTCTTCACCTATGTGATCGCACAGCTGCTGCACTGCCTCTTTGCTTTGGCATCTGCATTTATACCCTATGCGTTTTAACTTCTAAGCAAGCCTGTAATAAATACTTGTACTCCTACAGAGCTCTTAAGCCTCTCCAAAGGCCAAGAAAATACAGAACCCTTTCTCTAGAGCAGGCAAACGCACAACATTTAGCTGGATCTTTTCCTAGAGCAAGACCTATGTCAGTGCACTTGCAAAGGGAGGGGAAGAGATGAAAAGTGTTTCTCAAACAAATGCTAGACTGTCAATAGCAGTCAGAACTGCAATAGTGGCTGAATCGCTTAGTCCCAGTTCAACAGTCTCACTGCTGCAGAAACAGGTGATTTGGAGAACCAACACCTGGAACTCACAGGTATTTGGCATACTCAACACTGGTGAGGCCACACCTCAAGTGCTGTGTTCAGTTTTTGGCCCCTCAGTACAAGAAAGGCAGTGAAGCCATGGACTGTGTCCAGAGAAGAATAATGAAGCTGCAAAAGGTTGTGATCACAAGTCCGATGAGGAGCAGCTGAGGGAACTGGGATTGTTTGGTCTGGAGGAGATTCAGGGGAGACCTCATTGCTCTCTACAACTGCCTGAAAGGAGGTTGTGAAGAGGTGGGGATCAGCCTTTTCTCCCAGGTAACAGAGAATGGCCTCAAATTGTGCCAGGGGAGGTTCAGGTTGGATATGAGGAAAAACTTCTCAGAAAGAGCTGTGAGGCACTGGAATGGGCTGCCCAGGGAAGTGTGGAGTCATCGTCCGTGGAGGTGTTCAAGAACCATGTGGATGTGGCAGGGAGGGATGTAGTCAGTGGGCATGGTGGAGACAGGCTGATGGTTGGACTGGATGATCTTAGTGGTCTTTTCCAACCTTCATGACTCTGTGATTCTGTGTATCTGCATGCATAGTGCCATCAAGACTGCCATCCTATGCTGGTCAGGAGCTTGTTCAGATTCTTAGGATCCTCATAAACAAACCTAACTGACTCATCCTAAAAAGAAATACATCAGAAAGCCCGAGTGTCACCCACCCAATATATAATCTTTGCAGTTAGCCACTTAACGTTACGAACAGTACCCACATACAGTGATGGCAGCTAATTCAGTCTAATTCCAAAGCACTGCTGAAGAGCAGGACACAATACTGATAAAACAATATACAGCCAAGCAGCAGCTCCGCACACAAGGCTAAAGACACAGGGACACAGGGACACAGGCACACAGGCACACAGGCACACAGGCACACAGGCACACAGG
>NW_024962262.1:3585038-3750808 GCF_019238085.1 Lagopus leucura
ACACAGGCACACAGGCACACAGGCACACAGGCACACAGGCACACAGGCACACAGGCACACAGGCACGGCTCCCTCCGCCCAGCACCCGGTTTCCTCACATCCCGGAAGAGGCCGCAGTTCGGCCCCGTGGTTTCCAACACGCCGTGCACGCAGCGCGCACCTCCCACACCATGTCCCGCATCCTCCGGCTTCCGCGATCGGCGCAGGCCCGCCGTCCCCTGCCCTGCCCTTGCCCTTCCCCTGCCCTGCCCTGCCGCCGCTCACCGTTTCCCTGCCCGCCGCGCTCCTGCGCTGCTGCTTCGCATCGAAGGCGGCACCCACGGGGCACCAGCTGGTGCTGACGGCCCGCCGTCCCGGCGCCCCGGCCGCCCGGCCCCGCAGCGCAAGGCCCAGCGCCGTAGGCAGCGCTCGCCGGCAGCCGGCCAGCATGGCGGAGCGCGTTAACGCCGGCGAGGCGCCCGGGAGCTCGGCTCCGGGCACGACCGCGACCTCTGCGCGTTCCGGCCTGAGGCGAGGAGCGGCGCTCGCGAGCGGGAAGCGGAGCGGGAAGCGGCGCCTCCCCTCAGCCCGGTCGGCCCCGCGCTGCCTCCCCGCGGCCGTGCGTTGGAGCTGACGAGAGCGGCTTAGGACGCCGGACTGGGTCAAGGAGGAGTTCAACGCTCTTTGGATTTATGCCGTTTCTGTCGTCTCGATCCGTGTTTCAACAGATGGGCATGAGAACTGTTTGTTTTCTGCTATATTCAGATGGAATTGGCCAGCGGAAACTTTATTGGGGTGTACTGAGGGACACAGGCATATGGCATTAATGGATGGAACAAACAAAACATGAGACAGGAAATAAAATAAGGATTAATCTCTAAAAAAAAAAAAAGAAAAAAAGAAAAGCAAGGAAAAGTACTAAGTAAACCAGCATCGAGTTTGCTTGCAGGCTGGATGTGGCTCTGGGCAGCCCGGTCTGGTGGTTGACAACCCTGCATATAGCAGGGGGGTTGGAAATAAATGATCACTGTAGTCATTTACAACCCAGGCCACTCTATGATTCTGAGTTTCATAAAGAACCTCCACCGCTTTGAACAGTAAGATTTGGGTGAGCAGAAATCAGACAACAATTCACTCAAGTCACAGATTAACAGCGTGGCTTCATGCTGTGAGTTCCGGCATCTCAGAGGTGCTGAACAGGAGGAACCCTGTGAAGGTGGTATCATCATCAGCATCTGCAAACAGCCCGTTGAAGCTCTCTCCTCGGTGAGCCTGCAGCCACACCTCATCTCCTGCCCGTAGCTGAAGGATGGCAGCTCCCGACGCCTGGTCCTCAGCACCCTGGTATCCATCCATGGTGTGCAACACCTTGATCCCATTTTTGACTAGAGCTACTCGGACATTCCTCGAGTAGACAGTGATATGGTAGGTGAAATAGTAAACACCAGAGAATTTGCAGGTGAATTTGCCGGTAACTGGGTTATAGTCACTTAGGCCATTATAAAGCACCTTGTCGAACTTGATTGGGTGACTGTGGGGAGGGAACTTGGTGGCAGCTGTAAGGCCTACACTGAAAGCACTCCTTGGCAAAACTGCTGTGGCACCTGTGTTTCCCTTGTCTCCTCTGTCTCCTTTCAAGCCTCTCTCCCCCTGAATTCCTGGACTGCCCGGTGGCCCCAGATCTCCAGTATTACCTTTAGGACCTGGATTACCAATGGGGCCAACTGGCCCTGGCAAACCAATTATTCCAGGATGTCCAATTTCACCCTTTGTCCCTTTTGGACCTATGGGCCCAATGTCTCCTTTTAACCCCTTTTGTCCTTGCAGTCCCAGCTCTCCCTTCTGACCTTTGTAACCCACTGACCCTATAATTCCTTTTGGTCCTAGTTTCCCAGGTCGTCCTCTTTCTCCTTTATCTCCTTTGTTCCCCTTCTCTTCAACAGTTCCATTGGCTCCTAAGTGGGAAAACCAAAAGGTCCAGTGGATTAGTGAGTCAAAACATGAGTTTCAGCACAAAAATGTATGTTTATGTCACCACTATATATACCGTGCTCACCACATGTACAGTGTTTCATACAAGTGAGTTCAGAATAAAACAGAAAAGCCTGCTATTACAATAGAAGACAGGGGCCTTTGCTGAAAGCAACAAAAATTAGCTCAAAGAAAGGAAGGTGTGATTAGTCTACAGGCTGCTGATAGCACTGACAGCTCAGATCATCTCATGTACAAACAGCATCTGTTCAGACCCATGTTCTCAGCCTTTGCTATATGTGAGGGAGACAGTTTGCAATTTCGTCAGAGAATCTACTACTTGAGCAACACACAGATCTTACTTGCCATGAGTTTATATAGTTCCTACATGATGGGATTTTGTTTGGGTTACCTAGATTGCTGTTGAATTGCAACTAAGCTTTTTGTATTGGTATTTGCTTTCACATGCTCCATTTATTCTTCATTCACACTTGGAATGAATCTCAAAGCTTTTGAAAATCCATCTGTACAAAGTTTTGCAGAGAAAAGCCTTATATTTTGAAAGGCACATTAGCAACTGATAGACATAAGTGCTAGAAGATGCCATAATGTCCATACACTCAATCAATCAAAGCCAGAGTCTGATCATTTCTGTGTGAAAGCTTGTGGCTTTTGGTATTGGGAATAATACTGTATGTAAAATGTGAACTTTACAGTTCTCAGCTCAGAGTTGAGAGTATTTGGCAGCAGCAACAAAGTAAAACCATGAAATTCTGTGGTTAGCCTCTTGGAAAAAAAGCACAACAGATCCAACAGGCCACTGACATGGGAAGAGAAGATAGCTCTGTAATGCTTAACATTTATGTTTTCGTGTCTCCCTCTCCTTCCTTCTAGTAGACTGAGGAAATGTCTGAGAGCTGTAGAGCAGCCTGTAATTACTCCCATGCAGTGCATATTCCATGGTGTATTTCAGAATAATCCTAAGGATTTTGGAGAACCTGGGTGCAGTATTTGGCAGATTTCAATGCTTTTGGAAATATAAATTGTCTATGCACGGTTACTCCAAAAGGTGCATAAGTCCAGCATCACCAAGTTTCCGAATTTGTGTTCCAACTTGCACAATGTCTCATTGCTTGCTTTTATTCACAGATCATCAGGAGACTTTCTAGATGTGTGTAGTTTGGCTAAGCATGTGGTGTAGCCATTTTCTATCGGCTTGGGCTGTTGGGATTATGGAAAAGTTTATGGTTGCTGTGATGAGATAGGAAAAGCATCACAAGAATATGGGAAATGGGATCTGAGGTGAAATGCTGGTTTTATAGAATGCATGGCAACTCTTGTCCTGTGGTCGCTGGGGGCTGCTTTAAGCCAGGATGCTGGGGCTAATGCCTCATGGGCATATATTTTAAAATACTACTGAAGATGCTGGCTTAACTCTGGGCTGTTTGCATGAGGTGTGATTACACAGAGGCATGGAAAAGGTGCAGGAGATTAGAATCGTGGAATTATCCCAATTAATCCCAAATTGGAAGGGACCCACCTGATTGATCTTATTGAATAACAGGATCTACTGTATTTTCAGGTGTACAATTCATGTCTTTTGTAATTCTTTTTGAAGTACCTTTGCCTGAAGGTACATACATGCCTATGGGAGCTTCAGTTTCCTTGGATAGCTACAGATGTGATGTCTGCCTCAGCAGCTGACAAAGGGATGAGCAATAGGAAAGGTGAAGTCATAGGCTGAGCAGATAAGTTATATGGCATCATCAGAGGCAGCAGGATGACTGGAGGGAGCAAATCTCTCTTGTACTGTCAGCCTCTACCCCTTCTGAAAAAAGGTTGCCATGGTTTTATGATTTTTGGTTATTGTATTCCACATCATAACATCATGTAGTGCACTAGGAGTTAAACTTTAACATTACATTGCTACAGCTAGAGTGTATAGCATGTCCAATGCTCATAAACCCATAGGCCACTAACAAATTGAAGTGCTCTGACCTTTTTGTCCTTTTTCTCCATTTGCACCATCTTTCCCTGGAGTGCCAGGAAGTCCTGCTTCCCCTAGTACAGAAGAAAAAAACAGATCTTCATTAAACAACTGTAGTACCAGAAAAAATGGGATTTGAATCCTTCTCTGATCATTCCTCTTCAAGTTTGGCTAAACAATAATGTAGTCATTTTATTCCTGACTTCCGGTGCATGCCACTGCTGAGGCTTTTATCTCATTGGGAGAACAGAAACTCTGCTTGGGAAGAGCACCTTTTTGAGACAGAGTTCTTAACATAAAGAAGGGGGATACTGAAGTATGTGGATGCTGGTCAACATCAATGAAGTGAAAACCTCTTGTCCTCTTGTTGCCTTCATCCATGGAAGATGACATGGAAGATACCAGCAGGAAAAGGAGTGAGGAAGCTACTTTCAGAAAAAAAGCATTACCCTAACAAAAAGCCTCAAAGTGAAACAGTGATTAACTGCCCCCAAAGAAAAGACATCTTAGTGTCGACCTGACTGTCAGTGGCTCAGAGCAGACAGTAAGCAGCAGGTAACTTTCTTACCCAAACTGTAAGTGCTGATTATTTTTCAGCTGATCTAATTTACTGTGTAGGCACACAAAGAGTTGTGGTGTACTGGAGAGGGGAGTGAAGGGGTGGCAACAAGATCGAGCAGAGGTTCCTGCCTGCACCATTATTGCCACCAAAGAAATGCAGTCAAATTACACCTTCAGCACTGATTGCAGCACTCACTTCCTGTGGAGGCACAGGTTTTCCTGGCAAAGAAAGTGATTCATTAGCTTTTGGGTTGTGACTGCACCAGTAACTCTATTTAGATCAGGCATTTCCTTTGGCTTAAAAGGCATAGTAAAACATTGTAGCATATTTCAAGTTAATTTCTAGCAGACTGTTGACCTCAGTTTGTTTTGCATACTGGGTTATGTGCTACACTGAAAAAAAAAAAAAAGAAGAAAAAACAGCCAAAAGCTGTGATTCACAATCTGCAAGATCAGGATGGCAGAAGGCTTTATCTGATGAGCACAGTTTCAATCTGGATTGATTTGTGCACACAATAGGACTGTTCATGACAGGTTTATGCATTAAGCCATGATGCCCACTGTGTGATGCCCCACAGTTGCTGACCTGACCGACAGCCTGTTGGGGAAAAGCTCTCCTACTAAAATTTGTGAGCAGATATGAAGCAGATTTGTGTTTGTTCTGTGTTTCGCATTCTGGACTTGTGACATTTCTGATGAAGTGTTGTAAGTCCTTGTCTGCGAGTTCATCCTCTGGTAGATCCCTGGCCTTGATGATGCAGCATGGATGCAAAGGGCAGCCTTATCCTGAGGCTTAAATTACCACAGGAGTTCTTGTCTTCGGCCTGAGGTTTCCTGTCTTCAGTATTATATGCAAATCTCTACTACAGCCTACTACAGCAAGCATAAATCCTACACTGTTTTTTAGATAAGGTCCTTCCCTGCCCTTCAGTGTAATGGTGCTTATGTTACAGCAAGTAAGGACACTCTGAATCAAGTCCTACAAATGTAAAATGTTGGTAATAAATATAAGTCTTCTTACCTCTGCACATTTCTTATTGCACTTTTTTTTTCTTTTAATTGGGCTTGATTTTTTTTTCTGAAAGTATAGTTGCTATTTTAAAGATGCAGAAATATGTTTACAGGCTTCAAAATGCTTGAGCAGACCTGAAAATATTCCCTAAACAGAAAGTAAAGGCTTTCATTTTTGAATCTGTTTTTGTCCCTTGGACCTGACCTCTCTATTATCTCTATTTTGCTTTCATTAGGTCTTTTATCTCATATCTCCATCCTCAAACCAGAAGGTGATGGAAGCCTGAGACGTTTTCTGAAGGCTAGCTGGACTTATCTATTAATGCAGGGTGCCAGGCATCTTTGGGAAACTAATAGCAAACTATTTTGTACTTCCAACTCTTTGTGTTGAACACAGTACCTGTGTCTCCCTTGTCGCCTTTTGAGCCATCACGTCCGTCACGACCAGGTATGCCATTGTGCCCAGGATTGCCAGGAATGCCAGGATATGCTTGGGTACAGATATCCTGCTTTTGTGCTTCTTCTGTGCTGACTGCAATAGCCAGCAGTATAATCCAGCTTTTCATTCTTTAGAAAGGTTAAATGATCTTGGCTGAAAGATGTAAGAAAGGAAGAGTACATTTACTTAGGTCTGTGTGATTGGTTTTTTTCTCACATTTAGTTTGTGAGCCCAAAACAGTGTTGGGGAGGGAGGAAAAAGAAATGGGCTTTTCAACATATCTATTGTTTTGTTTTGTTTTATTTACAGGTCTCTATATAGCAGTAAATACCATCCTTGACACTACTGGGCTTTATTTCCAATAATAATTGAATGGGAATATCAGACATACCTTTGTCGTGTGGGTTCTGTCTCGTGTTTTCTAATACAGTGTGACCAGTGGAAGTAACTCTGCAAGGACTGTCCGTAGAGATACTGATGCAGGTAGATGGTGAGCAGCTGAAAATCACCAAAGCTCTGGGGAAGCTAAGGGCTACCCCTCATGTCCTCGGGATCTAGCCAGCAACCAACAGCTCAATACCTCCCATTGAGTTTCCCACTGTTCTGTTTAAACCATCAGAGTACTGACAAAGCATAGATTTTGTGAATATGGTTGATCTTAAACTGTATTTCAAGATCATAATAAAAAAGCAGAATTGATCATCACACTTCCAGTGATTTGATTTACTCTGACCAACAAAATTCCAATGTCTGGCAAGTCCACAAGGAAATGTGCTGTAGTTGCTGTCCTAAGGCCTAGGGCACAGGCAAGATTTCAAGCCCTGGGGGGTTGATTCAAGTAAGAGTAGTGACCCTACACTCATACACAAGGATTCATACAACGTCCTGTTCCTTTAAGCTGCTGTTCAGCTTATATATAACACACAGGCACTCTTTGTCATAATTTCTTCATTCCCCTAGCCAGAGCAGCACTCACACAGGAGCTGCTTCATGGCTGCTGCTGCCTGACAGAAGCCTGTCTACAGCTTCGAGCTCACTCCTTCCATTCTGAAAGACTTGATAAAAACAGTACCCTATGCGTTTGAAGTCAACATACCCCTTCTCTCGGGGCTCCAGATCAGATAATGTTGGCCATTAATAACCCAGTATTTATCTAACAGCTTCTTAAGGGAAAAATAATATAACTGAGCCAGTCAGGCAGTTTGCAACTTCTCCATCTACATTTCTTCATGACTCCTCATGGCTACAAGTTTGTACCTCTCGTCTCCCATGAGCTGCCTGCAGGAGGTGAGCTGAGGTGATTCAATCCCTTAACTTGGCACAAAACAATAGCATTTGTTGCTGTTGTTGTTTCTTCTCTTTTATCACAGTTAGTCTTTTTCTGGGTTAATAAGTTGAGTGACCTCACAAAGGGTCAGAGCTGAAGCAGAGTGAGATGAGGACAAAGATGTGAGGAATCAAATAAGAATTTTTTTGCAAAAGCAGATCTTTAGTCTAGTTCTCCCCCTCTCATTTAACTGTGCTTCATAAAATCCAGCTTATTTTCACACTTTCATTAGGGAGCCCTTGCTGTTTTATGGCTTTGAAGAGAGGTCCACTGAACAGGAATTGGACTTGCCAATTACTCTTTATAAGAGTAATCAGTGGGAAGATGTTAAAAAGAGGGACAAAAATGAAATAGCAACAAAATTAATTGCAAAAATTAGTTGTAATAAAATTAGTATTTTATTTGATGCTATTATCTTTAAATAACAAATGCACAGAAGCTTAGCCTATGGAGGTTAATGGTAGTCAGAATAAGTACATTTTATGTAATTGACTTAAAATTATTTCTTTCATGAATAAGAAGTAAGGCTAAGATCAGTTTCCTTTTGAAATACTAACTAGGATTGTGACATTTCAAGTGACCATGTCAGAGAGACACCAGTATATATTCTCATTAACAACAATTGCACCTTGGTAGGAATATTCAATGTAAACATTCATTCAGTTTATAGGGTAGGATAGCCCCACATTTCTAACACATCCTTTAATATTTCCTCCTGTTTTCCAAAATATTCCCAGTTTTTCAGCAGTTATGTAAATGTTGTTGGCGGTGCCTTTGCCAGCAGCATACAAAGGGGTGTTTGGTCACACACCAGCAAAATCTCTCTTCATCTGCTGCTGGTTTGTACCAAAGGGAGTTGAAAATACATCAAACTTTTGCTATTTCCGAACTATAAACATTTGCTGCCTTAGTCAAAGAAGTCTACAGCAAAGTGAAAGGAAGAAGTGCTGTATGGGATGCTGTTAATATATGAATTACCCCATGGGGAAGTCTGACAGTCCTTGTCCTCCCACAGAAAATTCCATTCCCAGTTGTTCAAGGTATTCTTTTGTGCCTAAGCATTTCATCCCCTTACACGCACTTCTCAGCACACAACAGCAATATCATCATCATCAGCAGCAGTGTATATATCGTATCTTTGCTCTTACCTCATTCACTTTGTACTTGCAATGTTCTTGGGCATCTTTCGGTATTACATAAAAGCTTCCCGTAAGGGAATGCAGGCTCCAGATATGTGCCTTGAGGACAAGCACTTGTTTGGTCACTGAATTCTCAAAGGTCAGTGATTTCATTTTGAGAGCTGTTCAATAATTAAAACAGAGCTAAACTGGAATCTCTCTGTTAATTCCAATAGTAAGCTGAAGTGCTCTGTACTTCAGCTTTTGCCACGGTTATGTGAAATAAAATTGTTAGGATGAATCAGTAAAGCTTTGATATGCCTGTTCCATTATACAAATGTGTTATTTAAGTTTGTAGGACAGAACGCAGGTCCCATGGCGTTATTTTAGCAAAGGAAACTTACAAAGGTCAGTTAGCAGTTTATGATGGAAGTGGGGACAAAAAGAATATAGAAATTACAACAAAATTAGAACTGTGAATGTGACATCACCAATGTTAGGTGATTATGGAAAAGAAGTAACAGGGCTGAGTTAAGTAAAGAAATTGAATGGCAAAGAGCTTTTCACGTGTAGTTAGCAAGCTCTCCATTGCTGTTTGAAGGGTCGGTCATAGTTACAGCACCTCTGAGTTTATGACCCAAATTTGAAGAAGCCATAACTTGATGCTTCGGTGCATCTTATTGACATTACTGAAACTGCTGCTCTCCGAGGCCTAGCAGGAAAGCAACTCAGTATATCATCAGCTCCACAAATGCTGATCATGAACAGTGAAGGGTGAAAACCATTAGTAAAAGGAGTTAAATGATATAAGAAGTGGCCTCAGTTCACCCTGGTTGTGCAAGTGATTGAAAACCTTGTGTCCGGGGTGGTTCCCGCACTGCTAACAGCTGACAAACCCGGTCTGTCCATTGAACAACCTTTTAAAAAAGCCAGAGCACAGCTGAGCAGTGAATGGTTTTCACTAAGATCTTCACCCCCACCCCGTGGTAATAAAAAATATTACAAGCTTTATGGTGAGAAAAGGTGCATTGTGCAGCAATTAGCTGCTCTCCTTGAATCATAGAATCATTGAATCACCAAGGTTGGAAAAGACCTACAAGATCATCCAGCCCAAGCATCCACCTACCCTATAGTTCTCACTAAATCGTATTCCTCAGCACAACATCTGAATGTTCCCCTAACACCTCCCTGGCAGCCTATTCCAGCCTGACCACTCTACTGGAGAAGCAGTATTTCCTAATGTTCAACCTGAATCTCCCGTGGTACAACTTGAAGCTGTTCCCTCTAGTCCTATCACTGCTTGCATGAGAGAAGAGGCTGACTCCCACCTTCCTACAACCTCCCTACCGGCAGTTGTAGAGAGCAGTATGGTCTCCACTAAGCCTCCTCTTCTCCAGACTGAACAATCCCACCTCTGCAGCCAAATTAACCTATTTGCTATGCTAATGTGAAGAAATGAGAGCCACTACAAACAATGCCTTTCTCTTTACCCCTCAGACCAGCACTATTAATCCAATTTGATGCCTTTTTGTTGGTTTTATTGAACGCAGAACCAAGAAGGACAAACGTTTCCATCAGCTGTTTTGTAGCATTCCTTGTCACAGAAAAGATGGCTCGGAAGTAGTTGTGCAGAAGCAAAAGGTCATCATTCGTTCTTATCAATGCTGCACCTGAGTGGCAGGAAATGCATATATGGTTTTTTTAGATTGATTAGTTTGATAATTACCTTTGTTAGGGCTGAACATGACAGTAGCGATCATGGGATATATAGTTATTATATATCCAACTGTATGACTGGGTATCTCCAAAGTCATAAAACGAAAAGCTTCACCTGATAGATCAGCTCTTGAAGAACTTAAAAGACAGTGCTAAGCAACTCCCTACGGAATTGGGCCTGAATGTCAAAACATTAAATAAAGTGCACAAATGAGGTCACCATGGCCAGATTTCAGTTGTTAGAGACTTCTGAGGGACATCCTCTTCAGGAAGCCTACTGACCATGACATTGTACTCCATGGTTTGCAGAAAGTATGTTTCTCAGCCATCCACAGCCTCACTCTGTGCTCACATTATGTATTTTGCTTCGATCCCTGAGCATTCAAAACAAACCTTGTCCAGCAGTGGCACTTGGAGGCCTGGAAATTGCCAGCTCTGAAGTGAACCAAGAACTAGATATAAAAGATTGAACATTGAAAGGAAAGGGATAAGTCAGCAAGCCCAACTAATTTGCTATCTTCTGAGTTCAGCAAAACGTTTTTCATGAAAAGATTTCAGGAAATCAGATTATTTTGTCAAAGCTATTGTGTCTCGGTGAAACCATTTTTTAACATGGCCTTGAGCAGGAAGGACACGTGCATGCCATTCAGATGTGGTCCCTTGCTGCGTCACAATGATGAGATACAAAAGACTTTTCTCCACTAGCCAGGGCAGCAAGCTGAACCACACGCATTTACACAGCACGCCCTTTGGGTGAATCCTTTTCCTGGGATTTGGGTATTTTCCAAAGAAAACAGAACATAAACCTCCTCACCTAAACCACAGAACTTAAATCACCATCCTCTGTTTGCTACAGTTTTATTAATAGAGCAGCTGCATTTGCACTTACTTCCAAGGGTACTGGAGAACAGACTGCTAGGACAAGGTAAAGTACAATGACAGTGGATGCATATATCTGGGGTCTTAATAAGGATGGTTTCTGAATGAACAAAGAAGAGTTCAGCCCCACAACTGGGTTCAGCAGTCTGCTAAAATGAATTCGTACTGGGAAGTACTGAAGTTGTTACTAGAAACCAACAGAAGATGGTGTGATATGTTTTTTCCTTTAAAATAATAAAGTAAATGGGACAGCTGAAAAACGCTTGCTACACAGAAGAGATTTTGTAGCCAGTGTAAGAAGTCCAGCACTTCTAAAACTGTACAATAAAATTTTATAAGACACAGCTGAAGAACTTCAGCTGTACATTATTTAATTAAAACACGTACAACGAGAGGAAAACAATGGGAATGGAAGTTTGTACTTATTTCCAGAAAATAGATTCATTTGACAACGTTCCAAGAGTAAACAAACATTGTAATGCAATTACTTCAGAACAAATACACATGAAGACACTGCAGTCCTATACATTGTGTTTCAGCCGTCAACAGCCAACTCATCTGCTCTGTAGCCAAGACGCTTGATTTACAGCACATGTAACAGCACACAGATGGTGAGATGCACAAAGTAAGATAAAATGTTACAAAACACTTGTCAAAATAAAATACACACGCAAGTTCATCCCTAGTATTTACAACAAATAGTTTTAAATTAGAGATCGTTCAGAAGGCATCTCCTACACACTGATGCCACATATAGAAAAAAAGCAGAAAGGCGGTCGAGGAAAGGTACTGTGTTAGTTATGGCTAAAGACCTTTGGCTCCAAAACTCTGCTCCAATTATTTTCAAAAGACAGCTAAAACGCAGAACATTTAAGCAGTCTGTCTTTGAACTCCTTCACTACACCGACCACTAAAACTCAATGTGAAATTTAGCATGGCAAGAGCCACTTGTAAAACAATCGTATTATTTTATACATCAAATGCTCCCAGTTAGATGCAATTATGGTTTGGCATTATCCTAACTCAGTGGGAACACATTTGAAGACAATTACATTTTACTGCATCTCATGCAAAAAGTCTGAGGTTGTCTGCTCAGCAGGCCATCAGGAAGGCTCTGGCTGTGCTTTAGCTAAATGAGGCACAAGTATGCTTAGTAGTTGCCCTAGAACATTTGACAGTAACTTATAGCAAACAAAAGTGAGTGGAAAAGAGCTTTCTGAAGGTAAGTTTTGTCATCAGGAAAGTCAAGACTTTCATGTTCTGCTAAAGGACAGAGATGCTAGAGCTGAAAATTTTACATTTTATTAGCAGCTCTTTTCCCCACAGACTCTGAAATCAGACTGATCCCCGAGTAAACATTCGCCTTACTTGTTGGATAATGTAATCGTGTTTTTGTTTAACCGTAATTCATTTAAAAGATTATGGTGTAGTTCAAATTTGGCCTGCCTCCTTACATTTTATCAGTCTTGCTGTATAGCCAGCACATTCTTTGACCGACAAATATATAACCCAATAAAGTACAGTGTTGGTAGCCTCTTCAGCTATTGAAGATTGCAAAGAAAGACACAGAGGACATTATAAAACACATCTACAAGTAGGGCACTATATATAAAACTGTCCTGAGTAATTTGCACCATGAAACGTTTTCTCTTTTTGAAAGTTCTCTTAAGGGAAAAAAACAAAACACAACAAAACAACCTGCTGCATCCAAAACCACATACAAACATTTCTGTTCATTGTTAGGGCTAAGGCACCAGCACTACTACATGGGAGGAGCCTTTATGGGCACTGATGTGACAGAAGATACATCCCAAAATCTTTTCATCAAAGACAAAATTGTGAATCTAACTCTCACAATGTCTCCAGGTCACTCTGGGAAAGTTTCTGCATCTGAACTGCAATCCAACTTCAGATGTGTTTGCATCTGGAACAATTCTTTCAAAATGTGGATACGAAATATCTCCGCTTCCATGATATGTGCACTGCTTTGGTTTGCAGGCCTGAACACGGGATGTACCCGTGAAAATGAGTACGTAAGAAGCAGAGAAGGGTTGCTCAGTTATGTGGAAGGGCATGCATCTACACTGGCATTTGGAAGTCAGTTCATCAGTTTAAATTGAGCATGCCAAATTATCTCTTAGACAGCTTGTTTTAAACACGAGAACTGAACCCAGCCAGCTTTTGTCACCGTCCTTCTTGTGCGCTGTCTTTAAGCTGGGCTGTTGAAAATGTCAGTGCATATTTCCAGTTCCTAACTGTTTCAGGTCATCTTCTATCACTACAGAAAAGCACAAGCAATGAAGTTCACTATGGAGTGAACAATTTGGCTGAGCATCACCAGACTTTGCATTATTGCTGAGCTATATACACAAGGCATTTGAAATGTACAGTCGTCACAGATGTCATTTAAAATCAAAACTACAAACCTGCACTTTGCAGAAGTTGCAGAAAGTTACCAAATCATAAAACCATCAGAGTAGTGGGATTCAACACTGATGATAAGTAGAAAGTTAGAGGTAAGAATAGCAGTAGGAACAAATACATGTTTAAAATAAGGCTTTTTTTACATTGTTATTAAGATGCCTGGCTTCTAGCCCATTGTTTGTTCTTCATATATTACAGATTCATTACAAAGGTGATTGCATCCACTGTCAAAGAATACTCTTGGATCTACACTTATCATTTGATAATGCCCCTAATCAGCAGCATATGATAAAGTATTTGAAAGACATTCATAACAAATCAGTTCTGAAACATAAGGAGTCCTCTTTTCCTTCCATATTACCAATAGTCTTGCCATTCTTTGTGAGTTAGTGAGTAGAAATGATCAGTGCTGCAAATAGTGAGATCCTGTTTCTTCTTGGTGGCACTTAGAAGTTGTTCTTCCAGATCAACTCACAGCAATGCAGGTCACATCCTGTGGATGTGACCAGAGCTGACTTTTCTCCAGCCAGATCCTTCCCCTTCCAGCACAGGCCAATGACTCTGAGACAGAAATCCATCTTTGATCCACATAATTATTCTGTCCCTTCCAGTAGGACTTCTCTTTCTTTGTGAAGAAATCTGGTCACAACTCATTGTTGATTTCCAGTATAGAAGAAGCATGGATCCAGACTGTTCTGAGAACTTAATGGAGACATTTCCACTACCATTCATCCATTTTCTAAGTGAAGCTACATGAGTACAAAGTGTGTGGGCTAAGTAGCATAGCCATCAGTCAGCAGTCAGCTCGTACTGTCTCACCTCTGACATTGTACATTCACATTATCTCCATTAAAAAAAAAAAAACAAACTTTTTTCACAGAGAAATAAGCATACTGGGAATATAAAGAAGCGTCTCCCAGGCTAAGAAGTGCACAAGAAGTGATATAAAAGCTCTATACTGAAGAGTATACATGCAAGCAGTATATTGCTCTGACTGAAAGAAATCAGAGATGCCCTGGGCGCCTCTTGTATCCACTTGTATGCAATAAATGCACACATCTTTGTAGTCCATTTTGCACTCTCTTCATGTTTCTATATGACAGAATAAAACTCCCCTGTTCCAATCTGGAATATGGTAAGGCCCTGTGAGACATTCTCCTGCCACTTGGCAATTTAATAGAAAAAGACAGGAAGGATTAGGCATGTTATCCACCTGATTTTAATGGGCAGCTCTGCTTGGTTCTCCAAAAGGAGAAAACTCCCCCAAGATTCCTTGCTCACATACCCTTAAGGAAAAATCCCTCCCTGTACTAAATTTGGCCATCAGCGTAAGATTAAGAAAAATGAAATGTTACAATGATCTGCACAGTTCTATCATTACTTCAGCATAACTAAGAAACAGATCAAATACTGCTGCTTTAGAGTAACAGTAAGCTGTCTTTGTCCAAAGGAAACTGCTCTTCATTAGCAATGCTGACACTTGGCAACATTTACTTCAGAGCAGGGCTGAGCCACTTCATTATTCTTCTAGACAAAGTTTTATTTCTGGCTCAAGGGAGCCCACGGTTTTTCCTCCAAAACTGGAGATTCACTGAGCTTAAATACGCTTAACTGGGTCTCCAAGGTCCTTCCTTGGAATAAGTCTCTCTCCATGCTGGCGCCCTTCACTTTTTGAACGGGGTGAGTTTGTTGAAGGTATGCCAGAAGAGGGATGGCTTCCGCTTGGGTTCTGCCAGGGCGAAGACCTGCTGCTGTGGGATGCTGGTGGGCACGGTGATGTGGCGCTGATGGATGGGATGCAAGCTCTGGTGCAGAGGAGGCACAGGACACCCATTATAGCTTACACCTGGAACAGGAAGAGTTGAAGAAAGTATGAGACAGCTAGCAGAGTTACCAGCGAGGGGAAAAATTGAGCATGGCATCATGGGACAGATCCGGTAGTCAGTAAAGACAGAATTTATTTTGCCATGACATTACATGAAAGCACTACTAGGTGTCACCCTCTCTGATGCACAACCTTTTAATTGCTGCGCTTATTTGTGCTAAGAATAACACCAGTACAAATCACTGGTACAAAAAACAAGCAACCATTTCACAATGCCTGGCAACATTATCCGTATGGGTAAATTTGCATATATCAAAAGGGAGACGCTTAAAAAAGTAGAACCTTTTACTGTAGTCAACCCCCTGATAAGACTAAGTAAAATGCCGCTACCAATGAAAATATATTTCTTCATTTTGGGAAATATTTCTGCAGGCAAATATCCTTAGACTTTGGACCTGGATATTCTGAACAGAATCTCCTGATCACAACTTTCAGCCACTCCCCTGGTAATCCAGAGCGGTTTTACAGATATCTCATGATTGCTAAAGTGCTTTAAAATAGCATTAATCCCAGGGAATAGAGATTAATTTACTCCTTTACTCCTAAATTCTGACTTGGTCTGTTCCCACTTGCTCTATTTATTTTCTCAACACACTCAGAAACTTACTCAAATTAAGATTGAAAAAGACAAAACCACACGATTTCTGAGAGGGAAAGAATAAAAAAAGTTTCCAGAAAACCAAGTTTCTACTCCTTCACTGTGCACTTCTAAGTAATTAGCAAGAGAGGACAGCAAGGAACTATTCTGACTATGCTATTTATGAGCTCACCAACATGTGGCACGCAGAAAGCATATTAAAAACTTTTCAATAGAAAGCACAGAATTACTGAAGAGTAAATTGTCAGAATAAAAACAAAGGAAGGAAAAGGTAACTCTCATTTTTGATTTCCTCTCTGCAAACGCTTTCTTACAGCTGTAAATAAACCTCTTGTTCTTCTTCTCTGATAAAGAGATAATGGCAGTTTACTGTCTAGAGGAGAACGGGAAACTGACTTAGTAGGCAGTTCACAAAGGTGTTTCAGTTTGAAATTGGGCTAATGGGAATAATTCAATCTCCATGTAAACCCAAGAAGAAAAGGTAAAAGCTTCAGAAAATCAATCCCTGTACTTATTCCTGATAACAAACATGCTGCAACAAAATAGGAGCACAATGCCATTCCTAAACACCTACCTTTCATTTTTCCATGCCTTGACTTACGGGCGTTCTGCATGGCTTGTTTCTTCTGGTTTTCTGAGATTTCCATTCCTATGAGAAAGAGTAAAGAAAGGACATGATATGAAAATATTTATCTAATCATTGCTTATACTTCCCATATTTAATGAATTCATTTGCTGATCCACATGGAATAAAAGATGTGATTTAAAAGCTGGAAAAGCTTTCTGTGCACTGAGCAAATCCATGCTCTTATGTTAGATTAGCCTCTATGTATAAACTCAGTACAACACAAAGAAGGAACTATTGTAACTCCTTTGCACAGTTCTTGAACAAGACACTGGGTGGACATCATCTTCATACAGCATGTCCTCAACATGCCAAGGAAGTGTCCCTGGCAGCGCAGACATGGCAGAAGGCTATGGAGGCCAACATTCCCTCTACCCCGAGGACAGAGCATCCCATTGGGGCTGCCATCAGCCTGGGGTTGGATCCCACATTCCAGTTTCTCACATATGACATACATCAGGTATGTGACTGATGTGTGCTGAGTACAGACAAGGCAGACATCCACTGTGAAAGGCAGCCAAAGATCTGGCATCATTTGGAGCCCATGGACATGCACTTTATTTTCCTCTCCCTGCACACATGGCATTGGAGACACACAGGTATGTTATGCCAGCATGAGCAAACTACGCGTTATGTGATGTCTCTCCTTTCACTGATCTGTACTTGAAGAGCACAGAAGCTGCAATTCAAAAGCAGAATGAAGTAGCTGCTCTCATTCCATTCTGCCTTTCCCTGCATAGCTCTATGCTTTTAAAACTCCCCTTACTCTTTTAGCCCGAACTTACAGAGAACTTACTACAAATCAGTCTATTAACTTACAAAGAGCATTAAGCCATAATTTCGGGGTGTGAGGTTTCTTTTATTTTATTCTGCTTTTTTTTTTTTCCTTTATAGAAACAAGAAAACAGACAAAAAAAAAATGAAAGCAGTTTCATCAGCAGAGATCAGACCACTTTCTTAGGGTTACTATTAGTGGTTTGGAGAAGGATTTTCTGGATGTGGGCTTTTTTCATATGTATTCATAAAAGCTAAGAAAAGCGAGATATGGTTTGGGAGACAATGACCCGCACCAAAGTGTTTTTGAAAATAGAAGTAAAATGCCATTTGACGAGTGTGTATTTCATCTCAGAGCAGTTAGATTAGAGGCTTTACGCAAACTCCAGCAAGATAACTTACAAAATCAACAAGACAAATTTAAACCTGAGGTTGAGAGCACTGGCGCCCTTCCACTGGTTTTGGCTGAAGGAAGTGTTCACTTATGAAAAAAAAAAAAAAAGAAGAAAAACAAGTTGTCTTCTGGGTAATGGAGAAAATATCCAAGCTACTGTCACACAAAACCAGACAGATATTGGCTATTTCTACTCAACTATACTTCTTCTAGCTCAAGACACCTGCGTCAAAACAGGTACAACTACTATGGACCTGCTCAGCTCCACAGAATTGCATGACCCAGGCTTAAATAAGTGTTAGTGCTATTAAAACAAATCTCCTCATTATCATTGCCACTGCTACCTCTCTTCTGCAGCTACCCCTTTTGAGTTTCCCCACGCTCAGGGTGTTCTGGAGCAGTGTTGCCTACCAGGAAGGGAATGGTAACATGGAGCAGAATGGCACACGATGACAGCACAAACACACCTGAACAGGCTTCACTTATACAGCTAAAGGCCATGTCAGGTAACAGAGGCAACAGCTCCAGAAGGCAGAGTGCACATCTGCACAAAGCATAAAAAAAAGTGGAAAACAACATCCTCTTTTGTTCTTACTACCAGAAAGAGAGGAAATCCTTGCACTTACCCATTTCCTTATCTTCTCGAACTCTTCTCCTTTCACTTTCACATGCCTCCATCCATCTCTTCTTATCCTCCTGCTTTTTTGCACAGAACAAATGAACCTCTTCTGTTGCTCTGTTTATTATCTTAAAAGCATTCTTGACATTAATGTTAAAGTCTTTGTCTCTGCCATCCTCAGTGTCTACAAGTTTCATCTCATCCATGTCGATACGATCCTTATAATACAAGATGTCCCTTCTCAGTAGGTCCTTCTTACAGAACACAAGTTGATGGTCAAAGAGGAAGAAAGTCCTCTGCTGGCTTTTGCCTTGCTTTGATATTTTGGTCAGTTCTCCTGAGTGGATCAGTTCCGAGCTTCTGGCTAACACATCTGGTCCCTAAGATGATACACAGTCTTTAAGTAAGTAAACATTATTTTCGGATCTTAGCATGTGCCTAATCAGTCTCACTTCACTAATCAAGTCTTAACTCCATTTTATTGTATTTTAACTATTAGAGCTGAAAATGCCATAGAAAGTAGATAATCTCATACAGGTGAACTCAATAAAAGTGATTCTGGTCTGCTTTCTTTCAGCATAAATTGGGAGGACACTTGTTAAAGTCACTGAAGCAGGTTCAAGTTTGATAAAACAACCACAAATCTGGATGAGATTCTACAATCCAAGTACAAAAGAAAAATCCATTTTGTCATCTCCTACATGTCAGTGCCATCTCAAAGACATCTGATCGTGCACTACCTGCTGCTCTTCCTGAGCGATAAACAAAGTAACCAGTAACAAAACCACTGCAACTGGACTTTCAACTGAGCAGTGACCAGCTGAAAAGTAGACACCCACCAACGACCCTCCATGCAGAAGGACAGACCTTGTAGAAGACACTGCACGCAGTACCTTTGATCAGGAAAGGGTCTGGCACTTACCTCCCAGTCTACTATAGACACTTGCCAACATGCAATCTTGTCTATGCTTTCCAATCTTCGTTTTCGCTCATTGATTAGGCATGCCACATTCTTCATGGCCTCATAAGCAGCTTTTATGTTGTTATAATCACTGTGAAATGTAGGCATGTTTCAAAGATCACTTGTACAATGGGCATGATGCACTTAGAAAATGTGACATGGTACTCGAACTACTGTCCTGCATTTATCCTTTTACTCAAAGCACTTAAAGAAGAGACATGATTCTCAGCTATCCTCGACCTCACACAACAATCTGTACAGTGCACTGCTGCATTCTGTGCAGGAGCAAATGACTGAACTGGTGCAAGGAGGCAGAAGTAGATTAATGAATAGATATAGTGTCTCTACTGAAAGCGATGGTAAAACCCAAAACTGATTATACATTTCACCAAAGGGATTTAGAGGGATTTTATAGTGACGATCATCCCTTTGATCAAGTTTAACAGTTGCATTTCCTTCTTTTCATTCCCAGTGGCTGGGGGAACAAATGTGAACAAGGAAAGTTATGCAGGCAGAAAAGATACCAACAGCAACCTCAAACAAGTTGAGCAAGGGACCCAAGAGCCTGAGCACCAAGGAGAATTAAAGTGATAAAGTGGCCCATTCTCGTGGAGAAAGTGTGCGAGAGCCAAGGCTGTCACCTTCCCCCATCTGCTCCAGATGGAATTCAGTCTCCCGTTCTTCCTCCATTGCTCTGCTCCCCTCTTCTCTCCCTGAGCTCCACATATGCTTATGGCTCTCCCCAGCCAGTAGGCAGGTTTGGATTTCCCTCTGTATAGAATCCATCCCTCCTTCACCTTTCTCAAATAGTCTCTAAGAAGAAGGAAGGAAAGAGGCTTATTTTTTGCCTTACAGTCCCAGCTGCCTCTGTTCCATTATCATTATGACTCCTGCAGAAAAGGAAGCTGGAGGTATAGTATGAGACAGAAATAAACCCTGCCAGAACATCAGTGTCACTGTCCTGTTTATCTGCTTCTGTCTCCGTTCCTATTTTCATCAGCTGCTGCTGATGGATGCATTTCTTTACACATCTGCACTCAGTATACTCAAGAAGTGAGATGAACAACAACAAGATCCTCCCTGTGTCTGGGAGACGTCCCAGGGGTGACCACTGGACAGTCACAGTGCTACTCCTGTCCTTCCTTATCTCAGCTCCCTCTCCCAGTGTGTACATCAGCCCTCACTTGTGGCACAAAGCATGGCCTTCATGGCAGCCTGTCCACACCTTCAGCCACTTTAAGACAACAAAAGAAAAAGCCACAGAAGAATAGGCTGAATTTGAGCTTTGCTGAGGTTCTGTGTGAGTGTGGGCCCGTCTGCTTGTGGGCACCTCTGGACACTGAGAGCATGGCTGTGTCTGTAGGCACCAGAACTAAAGCCCTGAATACCAGCAGTCAACATCCCTTCTGGTCCCTAGCAAAAATGCCCTTGTTTCCAAGTGGAGTTTCCTGAAGGCTGAACAAGCACAGACTTCTGCCCACAAAGCATCACCTCAGGCTGCATTTGGACTTTGAGCACTGGGGTCACAGAGGAATATTTTTCTTGCAATTGTACGATAAAAAGGTAGGCATTTAAAGATAAAATCTTAATTTAGTCAAAGAGGTAATCAGCCTAGGAGTGTATCCGAAAGGCTAATAACCTGCAACTTCAGCTCTTACTTATCCCAGGTGAAAATCTAATGTCTGGTGTTGTTTCCCAAACAGGGTAGATTTAGGCTAGATATAAGGAAAAATTCTTTTACAGTGAGGGTGTTGCAGCAATGGAACAGGTTGCTCAAAGATGTGCTGGATCCTCACCCATACAGACTTTCTAGGCAAGGCTGGATCAGGCCCTAGGCAACCTGATGGAGCTGTGGTGTCCCTGCTCATTGCAGGGGAGTTGGACTAGATGGCCTTTAAAGATCCCTTCCTACACTCAGGATTCTATGATTCTATTCAATGATTCTAAGTAGTTCGGAGGAATGGAAGAAAAATCAATCGTCCCTTCTAGTATCAAAGCCTTCTGGTACACACCAAATAAAAAAGTATTTATTGTGGGTTCATGAGAAGAATTCTTTTATTAATTTATAGCTTTCCTTTTCTGAAGAGCTGTTACTTTTACAGTACTTTTCCTATCCTGTTAAGATCTCTTCTCTAGTTCTGTATTTTTCCTCTGATTTTCATCACTTGCAATGTTACACTGAGTGGTAAAAACTCAGCTTGTGTTTGGTGAGGAGTTCAGTTCTGAGAGAATGGGATCATTACGGTGAGCTTACAAATGAACAAAACAGTTGTTCTAGCATGTATCCAGAAAGCCCACTGATGTAGCTTAGATATAAAGCAGATTACAAAGAGTGCAAATAACAAAGATCCTCATATCAGATTTTTAATGGAACTGCTATGGAAATAGCGATCTCCAAGTATTCTGTATTTATTTTGGGGCAATAAGAATTTGCCTTGAAGTTACTGGGAGACTTGGTGGAGTACAACCTACTTTTATTGTCAATTTTTATCAGAAGGCCACAGCAACAAATGCAAGAATACCCAGGAAATCCCTGAACAACATTTTGCTAATGATTTTTTATAAAATTTTGATAATGTTGTGATGGGTCCAAGATGCCCATAAGGAGCTCCCCTCTATTGGAGTCACTGGTAGTTTTGCTCCTGATCTTGAGAACTGCTGCTTTGTCACCAAAAGCTTTCAGTAATTAGGTTACTGGGTAAAGGTTTGCCTTTTTAATTCTCTCACCTGTGCTCCTGCGTGGTGTATTTGAGCAATTCTGCAAGCTGCAGAGGGTATTTGCAGATTTTTTGAACAGGTGTGAGAAGAAAACCATCGATGGCAATGTCAATCATCTGCTGAAGCAAGCGACAGGCCTCGAAGAAGTGACGGTATTTGCCCTGTTTCATTAGTTTGGAAAGTTCAATGCAGGCACTGGGATGATTGTTACAATATTCTGAATAAATAGCAAAGCCTTCTTGCTACAAAAAAGAAAAAGTCAAAGCATTAACCGATGTAGTTGATTACAAAGGATGAAAGACATTTTTTGTAACAGCTGCTATATCTACTTTAATTGATTCATTTTTAATATTGTTTCTAAATTCAGTAACAACCAGCTTTGTAATTACACATAAATCTACCTTTAACTTCCAAAGCTGTGTATGTTCTCTGTATGAACACAGAGATAAAAGCTTTCATTAAGTCAGGATGATCAAGCTCATTACTTCAAGAAGTGCTTTTGTTTGGGGAATCCTTGAAATCACAATGACTTGACAGCTACATTTCTATTATGAATTAAGACTCCTTGCCCACCACCTTCAATCCTTATTTTCTTTAGGAAGTTACTGCATGCCCAAATAAGCGATCTGAGATCATTGCAGACAGTCCAGCTCATCTGTGATCACTATGGTTTTGAAATCGTGCACAAAGACACATACTTCCTAAAGAGGAATCTGAAATATTTAAATATTTTTAAATTTGATTGCAAATACTTTACATTCTAAAATGCTACCTGTTTAAAGCTCAACATTTGATAGCCACTTGTTAGTGAAGTCCCCTCAAGCAGTTATCATTTTCTGATCAGATTTTGTTCATATCATAAATAAAACCAACTTCTGCAACGTACATGTTGGAGAAAGCATGACCCTATCTCACTCAGATGAGGTTCTTCTTTGTTGTACTGTTTCTCAAGATCCTTCAAAAACTTTCTTTGGAATTTGTAAATATCCTCAATATTTCCAAAAATGGTGCTCAGCTGGGCTGTGGTGAACATTCCTGTATGTTTGCGACACTGCCGAATGTAACCCTGGAAACAACAAAAACCTCATCAGTTTGAAGATACAATAACAGTTTCTGCCCTGAAAGCATCCCATTCAACTGGCAAAAATCCAATGATTGACGGGCATGTGAGTGGTTTCCCAGCCATACAGACACGACTGGACAAGGAGATTGCAGATTCATGCCCAAATCGATTCTTCCAATGCAACATGCAACTACTGCTCCGGCTGCTGTGCTTTTCTGTAATCCCCTGTGCCATAACAGTTCTTCTTTACAGGAACAAACACTGAAACAATTAATATACAGACAATTTCTACCAAGGATAAAATACTGGTTCCTTAGGCAGCTGGTATAGGTAGGACCCAGTCTAAGTCAGGGAAGCAAAATTAAGGTCATATTATGATATGTTCAGAACATTTAGCTATTCTTCGCTGAAAGTACTGGTATAGTACAAGAAAGATTGACACAAAAATACAATTAGTTTTCCCTTTTTGTGTGTGCTCACTTGCAAGGACATTACACAGGTCCAGTTCCTTTGTATCCAATGGTAAGTAGATGCAAGTTCTACTCCACAGCATTAGGTCAGTAACCAGATCCTATCAGTGCTCCCACAGCCAAGAGGTAAACATGAGGCCAGGGGCTCCAGACTCAGCTGCTGTCACCATGCAGAACTTCAGCTACCTGCTGCTCTGGCTGTGCAGTGACAGGAGTGTGCAGAACAGCAG
Organism: Lagopus leucura; assembly: GCF_019238085.1. Taxonomy (NCBI): domain Eukaryota; kingdom Metazoa; phylum Chordata; class Aves; order Galliformes; family Phasianidae; genus Lagopus; species Lagopus leucura. Next base: position 3,608,788 of record NW_024962262.1, read on the forward strand.
CTGATAGCACGAATAGCAGCTGTGCTCCATTCCCTTGTCAGTTATGGGTGCAGATGACTCCAAAGGGTAGCTGGTATGACAGGGGCTATCTGTCAGGCTGCTCCATGTGGCCGCTTCCAGGCAGGGTTCTCCCAAACAGCTTTGGGAGCAGACAGATGTAAAAAGCCTGCTATTGAGGTTTACCAGGAAAATAAGCTCCTGTGTAGCTCTTTAATGTGGACTGCAGGCACTTCTCAAACACAGCAAATTTCTCCTTCTTGGCTGCACCAGCGCTAGTGATTCATTCTAGTGCAGCACTGGCACATTTGGACTATTATCTGCAGCAGCTTTTCTGGCTCAGTCCTATCTGAGTGTATTTTCAGCTCATGCCTGCTTGCACCACCCTACAGATTCACTTGGAGGATAACAGACCATCTCTACCCAAAATGTTGAACATGCAGTACTGTTTCTATACTTCAAAAATGTGTATGCTCTTCTGTACAAAGCTCAGAGGAATGTCATCTTATTTGAAGGAGATATGTATTAGAGAAACACAACAGCAGACTAAAAGTTAGTAAGTTGGTACAACATGTAGAGAGCCCCAGAACTCGGCTAGCCATGGCACTGATGCAGCTGTGTGTACAAATTCCTCCCTCATCCTTTAGGCACTCAATCAAGCTTGCTATCAGAAGGAAACAGTAAATCTAAATGACAAAACTTGCATTTAAAGTTTTGTTTTTTTTTTAAAAGCCTGCCAGTTAACAAAAAAATTTTGTGTTTTTGTCTTCCCTTATATCTTTCCTCAAAAAGGCCTGATTCACTAAAAAACAAACTGCTGTCATGTCTACTGCGTGGTCCATGAAAGAACCTAGCAATGACTGAAGGATAACAACATAGCAAATACAGAGAGAACCAGCAAACTAAGTGTAGTAAGAACATCCTGTAGGTTGCTAAGCACCCATCCAGATGTTAACCACAAACACACGTGAAAAACAAGTCAGATGCATCACAGTCCACATCAGAGAAAGCAAATGTCAGTGAAAAGTATTAAGAAGCTTCTTGATGGAATGAGGTCCCTCATGAAAATTTGAATAATAAGAAAAAAAACAGTGTTCTCAATATTTCATGGTTCAAACCAATTAGTTCTTTAAAGACTTTGTAGCTCTGAAGCATCCAAAAAAAGTCTCTTTGCTGGAGAAAATCTCATCCAGAAAACATTCTTTTTGCACACTACTTACAAAAGGTTTAGTCTCTGAACTGTAGCAGATTCTATTAAAATCACTGTAAGTTCTCTATCTAAACCAAGTGATAAAAAGCTTTAAATAAACTGCACTTCCTCTCACTTATTACTATGGAAATAGCAGTCAGACATGCAAACTATTTTTTCCGTGTCAAAAGTGGAATGTTTTTTTTTTCAAAAAGGAAGTGGTGCCTTGTGGCAGCCTGCAGAGAGGAAAGCCTTACGAGGGCACAACGAGGATCTGACCGACAGCATTACAAGCACAGTTTAGAATATTGTGACATGGGAAACAATTCCCTTTCTTAACTTAGATGGGATGCTTTGCTCCCATCAAGTCAACTGAATGCCCTCAGCTAAAAAGTAAGTACCTCACAGATGTCCTTGAGATGCTTGATATAGACTCGTTCTGTGTTCATAATTTCCTGTATAACGTTGGTTCTCATCTGATCCTTGTTTTCAGCTATTTTCTGACGATGCTTGCTAATATCTGCATCTTGTTCTTCATCCTGGATACTATTGCAGTTTTCTGGCAGTTCTTCCTGATTAACTCGCAGCTGCAGCCACAACAAAGCAGAGCAGAGTAAAACAGCAAACTTTTACAAAACATGACAAAATCATTACAAACATCTTACAAATAAGAGATAACTTGTGACAGAAATGTTCCCATCCCTTCCTTACAAGACAGCATTCCACAGAAATAAAAATTCCCATTCTACTCACCAGATATTCAAATAATGTGTTGAGATTTTTTTTTCAAGTTGGTTAAATCCATGGCTCTCTACACCCAGCATCAGAGAGATGCATGTTGTGTAGCCTGTGTATCCTCCAGAATTAAGTTTATTTCTTGCCCTTACTAATAGTTAATGTGCAATTTGGGCCATACCAGCTTATGAGTAAAAATTTAAAAAGCAAACAACTCTTTCAAACACTTCAAAATATTCTTTTACTGCCCCAACTCCCTGTCTGAGTAACAGCACCTCCCTCATCCACTTTCTTCTGATTGTCCATTTTGTTTAGAGAGCTAAAGGCAGGAACCACCTCTTGCAGACTGCGCAGTACTTAAGTACAGTGTAGCCCAAGTTTCATTAAAGGCTCTCAAAAAGTAAATTAAATTAAATTATAAAACATAATTCAGTGAGATCACTCAAGAGTCACAATAACTTGGTTAAGTTCTGACGAGGAATCTCAGACTATGAACCAGACTCCTAAAGAAGACTATGGTAATAAATTATGCCATTTTACCAAGAAATCCCTGCAGTATCAGAAGCCAGCAGCACACAGCACAGCTTGCCCCAGTCTCTCACACAAACTGCTGTTCTCTTTGTATACACTCCTGGCTGAGCTTTCTGCTGTCCTCATTTCTACTAGTGAAATTTCTTTGACTACAAAAGGACCATACAAATAAAGAAGTGAGGAGCCAGAGGATCTGAGGGTACGATCCTCTACTGCATTATAATGTGGGAAGTCACCATGAGTTACACCTCTGGTGTTTGGATGTAAAGATGCTGAAGATCTGCCCCTTCTTTTGGACTTAACACCATGGTCTCCGCCATGTTCTACTACAAGGACCTCATGTATGAATGGTGCAAAAGCAACAGAGATACTAACCCTGACAAAGCTAGCTGGAAACCAGGCTTCTTTGTCCTCATTTCTTCCCCACCACCAGTCTTTGTTGGAAGCTTCCAGGACTCTAATGACATCTCCAGCTTTGAAGCCCAGCTCTTGATCATCCATAGTGACATGGTCCCAGAGAGCTTCTGCATAGACAATGCTGCCATCGCTTATCAGCTGAGATGAGAAGAGAAAAGGGATGTGAAGGACAAAGGATAAACAATGAACTATTTATAAATTACCAAAAAAAAGATCAAAACATCTCACCAGGGTGCCCAAGATTCATCCTCCTAGAGGATAAAACTAAAATTCTGGAATTTCAGAAATCTGTGCATGCATCCATTAGAGTAAGAACAAGCAGAGTCCTACTGCAGAGCAGCTATATAGCTAATGAGTCAGGCTTCCAGTGAAGTGTTGTCACTGTGCTCTTCCCTTGGCATCTCACCTTGCACACTGTCCGAGGCAGGATACCACAAATGCTGGATACTTCATTATGATGGTTACAGCCATTACCCTTTTTATTAATAAGAAACCACCCACGTGCGGAAAGCACGCACTGCACCGTGTTAACAATGCAAAGATTCCCCAGGATGGAATGCAACCCAGGACGTTACCTCATTGATGGCGAGCTGTTCCCCTCCAGGCTGCAGGTACCTCGGTGTGGCTTGGCAGAGCTCTTCGTAGCTGTAATCTTCCTCACTGCCATTGTCATCCACCAATGCTGAAGATTCGGTCCCGCCATCTGCAGCAGCTAAAACAAAAGGCAGAACAGCTGTTTGTGCAATCATTCTTACACAAGCATCTATTCCAAAAACAAACAATGCGAGAGGAATCTCTTTGGAGTTGCCTCTGTTACTATGAATATAACAGTAACAATGAAAGCGTAGGGTTCACCGGAAAACACTCTTCAGACATGAATTACTTTTTACTCTTCTTTGTAATTTTCCCTTTTAGCATCTGATGAAATAGAGACGTTCTCCTTTCTGTGTGCAAAAAAACAGAATTACTTTTTTTTTTTTTTTTTCACTAAATCCAGAAGAAATGCGAAATAATCTGACCCAGAAGAGAGGTCTGGGTGCAGTTACCACCACTGCCAGTCCCTGGCTCTGTCATATCCCTGACACGTTCCCCAGGACACCATCGAAATGAGTAAGCAGCCCACATCTTGCAGGCAAAAACAAGTCAGAAACAAGGTGAGCTTCATCGTGTCTCTACAGCCACAGAAACCAAGAGAAACAGCAAGGAAATGACTGTCTCTGTGCACACGAAAATCTGGAATTACTACATAGAACTTCACAGAATAGTTTTATTATCTGGGGCTCCATCTCCAGGTGAGAGGTCCTGGTGGCTATCATCTCCCCTTCACAAATGGAAAGGATTGGTTTGGGGATCAATAACACTGGTTGACTCCAGTCCACATGGCTCAGAGCCAGACCCATGGCTTGGAAAGCCAGCTGCAATGCAATGTCCAAAACAGTTCTGGGGGTGAGCATGAAGCGCTCACGATCGGTGTCTCACTGCTCAAATGCACTGCCTGGTTAGTCCTTAATTTATCTCCACAGGTTTACTCCTAAGGTTGTCCCGAACTAAGAATAACCAGAAAGTCTGAAGATCACGCAGTCCTCAATATCCAGTCAAAAATAATACCTAGAATGGGGTGCTAGTGTTGAACTCCTTTTTTCATGTCTGCTGTGTCCCAGATAAGCAACGCAGCAACCCAGCATCCCTCTCCCTTCCAAGGGGGAGGGATTTCTTGCCTGAATTCTTGAACCTGCTGCTCCCACCCACTCATGAGGCACAGCAGCAGACCCTGCCCTGCCACGCTGCCCTTGCTTTACCCATGTCACAAACAGACATATTATCAGTTATCTATTTTACGGTGAGGATTACTTCAACCCCCACTTCTGGCTGCTCAGACCATTACAAGCATATTTGGTCAATTGGGTGTTGATGTACAAGAGATCAAAACTGAGAGCCGCACTCATTAAATAAAAAAGAAGAGTTCTGTTTTCTTTAAAAGAGGAAAAACATGCCACGGTCTCGATGTAATGCAACACAGCTATTCTACCATGCTCTGCTACCCACTGGCACTTTAAATATGCACTCATGCTGATGGCATAATAGCAACAAACAAGGATGGGGAATTCCTTCTTAAAAAAAAAAAAAAGCAAGATTTTTTTCCTAGGGACTCGTAAATCTGAGCACTGATAAACTTCTCAAACACACCCTGTAAAACATATTACAAAACCTGCAAATAAATAATTCATGAAATCAATGTTTAGCTTATAAATCAACAACAAAAACAACACCTGCATCATCGCAGTGATCCCTTATACATTTCCTCTGCAATATCAGTGCTGCCTGCTGGTTCGTTCTGGCGGGGATGGCACACGAGGATGGCACACCAAGACATCTCAATTCATTTAGCTCCAGGTGAAAAATGGCTGCGATTTTGGGGTTGATAACTGCTCACTGTTCCTCGGCAAATCAACCAGTTCACACAGTCTTTGCAGACAGGGCTGCGCGCCGCAGATGGGCAGCTGGAAACTTAAGGATGCTTCGGAGCGCTCCCACCTCCCAGCACTTCGACCACCGGCGTCACCATTGGCTGCCGCGAGTGACACGGCGTGAGCACAGCCAAGCCCCCCACCTGGCACAACCGCCTCATTCAACACCGTAAAAAAAGAAGAGCGGGTACTCACTCGTGCCCATATGGAGGCTCTCCAGACTCCAAAACCGTGCCATTCCCCCGCGGGCCACCATGCTGACACCGGGGTACCTGGCCAGGGCTTGGGGAGCTGCTCACGAGGGCCCAGCTCGGACCCGTAGCCGCCTCGCCCCGCCGCAGGCTGCGCGGGAGGCCGGGGCTGCGCTGCCGGGGGAGGAAGTGCCAGAGCGGCGGCGGGAGGCGGCCCCGCAGCGGCGGGGAGGGCAGTGTGCCTCGCTGCGATCCCAGCCCGGCGACTGCGAAGGGAGCGCTGGACGGAGCGGGGAGTTCCTGGAGTTCCAGCGGTTCTAATGTAATCAGCCCACCGCTGTTACACCACACAAGCAGAAATCAACAATGAAGGCCTTTTTTTTTTTTTAACGTGGCTGTTGGAACTGCCTCACAGCGAACTGCTGTGTCATTACGCAGGGCAGCAGAAGCCAAAAGGTTAAGGCTGCAGAAGACAGGGAGAAAAGGGAGGACGGAGGCATTTTCTCACGCAGATGGCAAGCAGGGAGCAAAAACAGGGCTCCCAACAGCAGTTACTGGCTGCAGTGCCCACCATCCGCACAGAACTCCCTCCACCTACAAGCTCCCTGGGCACTGCCTGGGGCCGCTCACCCTGCAAGGTGCTCTCGCAGAAACCCAGCCTGCCCCACTGGACTGGAGGCTGAGAGGAAATCCCTTCTGAACTGCCTAACTTCCCAGTCATCTCTTGCTGCTTAGTGGATTGCAGTAAGCTACTCTGTATTGCAAGATGCTGACATCTACCTTCACGTTCTTCTCACAATTGGTAAAAACACAACTGCAAAGACAGAAACCAGCTAGGGAAACATTCAGGTACATCACCGTGCTAGTGAAGGCTTCTCACTTTACAGCAGCAGAAAACAAGCTCTCTGCCATGCCAAAACCCCTCTTGCTGAACTGCCAAAGGGAAACCAGATCAGACACCACACCGTTCTTACAGAGGAGAGATTAGAAATCATCTCTGGAAACCAGTCATCCGATTTGACTCTTGCAGAGTGGCACAGAAGTGCGTGTTTGCCTGGTGACTCATCAGCACTCCATGGGCTGCTGCCAGGAGGAGCCTGCCCTCCTCCCCTGCACAGTTCCCAGCTGCGTGGCCATGAACACAGCTGCCACTAAAGCTCTCCTCTGGGTGAGCTTCTGGTGGGCTCATATCCTCACAGATCAGCCGAGGACAGGCAAGGGCTGCCCTTGCAGTGGCAGACCAGTTAGTGTGTCCTCACACACTGCTCACCACCAACAACACTGAAAATGCTGCGTAGAGCACAAGTGCTGCAGCAGCAGAAGCTGGATTGCCACCTCAGGGAAGTCTTGTTGTAGGTACCCTCCTATGTTTGCTCCCAGCTCAGTGGTTTGATGTTACCAAAGCATGCGAAGTTTGAACCCTAAGTTTTGGTTGCCTTAAACAATTTGAACAGACAGTAGGAAGTACAGAACATATAATAAATCCCACTTCATCCTTTTCTCAATATTCTATTGAGGCTTTGTATAAGAAAATGTCATGGGACCCACCCACCCTAGGGCAGAACAGAAGTGCCCCCGACCCACTGTTCTCTGACAGCAGCAGGCAGCAGACGCCTAGGGAAGAACATAAAACCAGATGAGGCATGTAATGGTGCTTTCTAATGTACTCCCCTACATCCCAGCTATCTGCAGATCTGATTCCTCCTGGGGCAGATGCGGTATCTCAGTGTTTAATGAGCCAGTATTTTCAAATCACTTTCTGCATTTCTGTAAGCTTTTGGGATCTGACGTATCATGTGCAGCAGTTAATTTTGTAGTTTAATTTTACAGAACATGAAAACTGTCTTTTGTTTTGAACTTAACTACCTGAGACTTTCATTTAGTTCTTACATCATTAGAAAAAATAAAAATTCATTTTTCCCATGCCAATCAGTGTATAGACATTTATTCTCCTGTTGTTCTTTTTTCCAAGCTGAAGTGCCCAAGCCTAGTTAATCACTTTGCATAGAGGCAGTGAATGGATTTTCCTGTCCTTTTTGCCTTTCTTTCTATTGTCCCTTGTAAGAAATGCTTTTTGAGGTGGAGAGGAGCAGGCAGATGGCCTCCACATGCCACCCCAGTGGCACAATCAGGCTTTCTGTTTTGTTCTCCATTCCCTTCCTACAAATTCCCGCCCTTGTATTTACTGTTTTGACGGTTACTATGCACCGAACTGACATTTTCTTTATCTGTAGAATCACAAGGCAATTGCCTTCAGAAAGTTCAAAGTCCACCCCTCAGTAAGCCGGGCTTGTTTTCCTTCATGTGCACTACCTTGCTTTTATCAACACCAAATTCTACCTGCTGACAGTGAAATCCCTGCCATGAAACCTTTCTGCTACTCTGTTCAAGCAGCTTGTGTTTTCACTGCCATGAATAATGCAGCCCACATGCAAAAACAGTAAATTCATCCCAGACCTCCCTTTCTACATTATCTGTGAAGACACCAAACACAGAAGACTGATGCAATCCTTCACATGTCCACTCATGATCTCTCCCCTTTAGAGAACCAGTCACCTTCCTCCTCTCTCAGTGCTTCATCACTCAGTAATGCATAGGAAGACCTTCCCTCCCATCTCCTCTAAGAAATGCACATTGACTCTTCTTTATAAGAGTCCACCATTCTGTTGCTGTTACTCTATTATAGTTTCAAAGTACTAAGTACAGTATTTATATATTCTATGCACTGTTATGTCAGATTCACAAGTCTACTGCTCACTGGATCACTCTGGGTGCTTTTTTACCAATGGGTATATCATCGCTGCCATCAGTTAAATTTGGCCCATGAACTACCCCCCAAATTCTGTTTCCTCCAGCCTGAGTCAACCAGCTCAGCTGCAGATATCCATAGAGTAAGATGACACATACCCTCAAAGAGCTGATATTTTATCCTCCACACACCTGAGGAATGACTCAAGAATTGTTTCCCTTCCTGTAGGTTTCCTGCTTAGCTGCACTAAGTAGTTATTTACAGTGCACCTAAAAATGTAGCACCGTTCCCCATTATACTGCTTAAAACACACAGGAGCAATTTCAGTGGTGCTGAGGCACAGGCTGCCAGAGAAGCTGTGGATGTCCCATCCCTGGAGATGTTCAAGGCCAGGCTCGATGAGATCCTGGGCAGACCTAGTGGCTGGCAACTCTGCCCATGGCTGTGGGTTGGAATGAGATGATCTTTGAGGTCCCTTCCAACCCAAGCCATTCTACAATCCTACGATACTATAAGTCTCCTTTTATGACTGTGCTTGCTGCCATTGACACTTCTCTGATTTCCTTAGTTCGTCACATGTATTATCATTTGCATGATCTCAGGTGGTTCATAATTGAATCTTGTTATGATGCTTTTCCTGCTTTGGCATGGCAATACTAATCCATGGATCCTGTGACACTTGCTGGTGCGATGAACTTGTTAGTTTTTCTTTAATACATTAGAGACACTCTTTCACTGGTACAACTGCCATCCCTATATGTTTGCACAATGGATGTGCTCTGCTAGCTATCTTCCTTCGACCACATTTATTATATACCCATATGCCATGTAGCCTCTTTGAAAATATGTGTATTTCTCCATCACACTTTTAAATGTTCACTACAAGTGGCGGGGTTTCCTGTTTTTCTGAATTGTTTTTAAGCAACATTTGTCCAACAGTTCCTATTTTGCAGTAGAGTTTTGCCATCTTCTGCCCCATCCGTTATTTCAGGATCACTTAAATTGCTTGTAAAGGATGTGTTGTCCCATAATGTGTATTAGTTCATCTTGCCAGCTTTCCCCTAATTCTTTGTTTGGAAACTACTCTATAATCTCTTGATTTGCGTGTCAGTGGCCTGCTTTTCTTTTGCTTCAGAAAACAAAGGATCTTTTCATTTCAAATATTCCTCTGTTCATAAATAATCCAAATCTCCTTTTTTTTTTTACACCATTTTTCTGCAAGAAGGTGCCTGAAGTTACAAAGGCCTCTCTGTCTGACACTGAGCACACTATTTGGCAGCATTTCAGATAATTTTACCATTGAGCTCCTCATCTCCTAGTTTTCACCTGACAGCTTCAGTCTGCTTCCTGTCCACTGCCATTCCCAGGGCACCTATCTGCCCCACAGCAGGGAAGGGGATTTCATGATGCTACTTAACCTCCTGTTTCTGTCTTCCTGCCTCTCTGAGCTTTTCAGAAGGCAGCAGCCACCAAGGAGCTGCTTGCAAGATCAGAATGTTCCACCCTCCTGCTGACAGTCACAAACATGCCACCAGTGCACAACCTGGCAATATGCATTTCCTGCTTTCTCACCTACTTACATTCTCACTCTCCTGGGGAGCAGGATAGCAAGGACATAGTAGTAACCTGCAAACTGTTTTCTCGGGGAGTGATTAATAACATCTGCTTATTCATTTCCATGGCCAATAACTTACTTGGGGTGGCTTTTTATCTGAATGGTGATAGGAATAGAGAACCTGAATACCTCCTCTCCTAGTCTGCTTGTGCCTCAGCTGCACTCTGCACAGGCTGCACAGCTGCTCAAACCCAGCCCTGATGAACTGTGAAAGTCCTGACTGAGCTGTGAAAACCTTGATGGTAGCTGAACGGTAGTGTGGGCAAATAAAAGGATGTATTCATCTCAATAGCAAGATCTACGTTTCAACTCAGCATCTAAACTCCCATTACAATTAACATGAATTGAACAAGCTGAGAGAGGAATTCAGTCCACTCTAAGGATAGTCCTTATCAAATCTGCTCTGGGGGAAATTACTAAGGGCTCCCATCAGTTGCTTTAACTAGGTACTTAGGCCCATTTCAAGTATTTTGGATGATAGGATTTCCATATCATGAAAGGAATAGGTTGCCCATAGGTTCTTGGTCTCAGCTGCCAGTCCCGTGTGTAAACTCAGGTATCCCTGTACTGGGCACCTGGGGTGGGCCACTGAATCAAGCCCCAGACCTCCACTGCCTGTGAAGGGTGTTTGAAACTGTTACTCTCGTGGAGATAGTCACATTTGGAGTAAATTGAGCTGAATCCCACTCCACCTACTCAGAGCTGAGGCTATCTAAAGGGGTTCACAAATGAATTCAGCCAAATTCAAGCCCATAGGGTATAAAAAAGACAGAATTTCTGAGATGTTAATAATAATTTCTTCTATTGTGATAATTAGTAACTTCATATTAATTTAAAATTGTAATACTATAAGCAGATAAGTAGCAGTAAGAGTCACAAGGGAAGTTTCCTTTACGTCTTGGCTGTTTCTGACTCCTACAGCATGAAGATTCACCGTCTTGTAACTGCTGATTTTCTAAAAATTTAAATCTCCAGTTCTATCTCCCACTGATAAAAAGTAGCCGTGCAATATATTGGGCTTTAACTAGTCAGTAAAATAAGATACTGCTGGTTTTCAAGGCTTGGGTCTAGAATTTCTGTCTATAATAAAGGGCTTCTGTGTTATCAAATTTCACTGTACATGAGCAAACAAAAAACTCTCACATGTTCAAAGACAAGGAAATGCCTTGTGAATTTAAAAGAAAAAGGAAAGAGACCAGAATGTGTGACACTAGTCACTTCATTTTCTATTGGAGCTACTTAGAATATCTGTGCAATAGCCCTTTAATTACAAAGCCACTTGCTTTCCCACTTGCCTTCAGGGCTTTCATTAAAGAAGTTTTTCCTGTTCAACTTCTATGTTTATTATAACAAGTCATAAAAGTCCCATCTAGTATAATCAGTATTGCTTCACTGTCTTGAAAACTGGCAGAAATCTTGCTTTGAGCACTCATCATCCTGATGCTTGTATTAAGGAGAACAGCTATTCTAAAGCTAAATACCTGGAAACACACTACCCTCAGGCAGGTGTCTAGGGTAACTAATGTCGTTTCATGTGATTAACAAAATGGAATAGATAACTCAAAAAAACCCCAACAATTTATTCTCTGATACTTAATTTCTTTTTTTTCTAAACAAAATCTGTTCATTTGTGGACAGTCTTTGGAATCACAGACTGAGATCCCACATGGTTGCAACAAGGACTGCAAAAGGAGATGCAGTTCACCTCTATGCCCAGTTTGAATCATTAAGTAAGCTGAGATACCCACAGCAATGACACACCCCACACATGGGTTTTACAGTAGTTCCCAATGTTTTCCTATAATAAAAATGGAAACACTAATATTGTATATATAACATACCTCTTTGCCATAGGAAGCAAGTTTGAACTCTTTTTCTTGGAGAGCACCTTCTGCAGAAAACTGCCTAATATTTAGGAAGAAAAATGCAGTTTAAAATGTTCTATAAACTGATCTGTAGCTGACAGATTTTTGAGCAGAATTTGGATATTACCCAATGCAAATTTAACTTAGAATCATATAAAGCAAGTACTGACTATTAAAGATAAGTGTAATTTTACCAAAGAAACATTGAAAAATGCTTTTTGTTAGATTTCCTGCTTAGAATCATAGAATCATAGAATCACCAAGATTGGAAAAGACCTCCAAGATCATCTAGTTCAACTGTCCACCTATCACCAACGTTTCCCCACTAAACCATGCTCCTCAGTAAATCTAAATGTTTCTTCAACACCTCCAGGGATGACCTGACCACCTCCCTGGGCAACCCATTCCATTACCTGACCACTCTTTCAATGAAGAAATTTTAACTATATTTTATTTAACTGTATTTTAATCTGAACCTCCCATGGTGCAACTCGAGGCCATTCCTTCTCGTCCTATCGCTAGTTATGCTGGAGAAGAGGCTGACCCAACCTTGCCACAACCTCCTTTCAAATAGTTGCACAGTGATAAGGTCTCCCCTGAAACTCTTCTTTTTCAGACTAAAAAGTCCCAATTCCCACAGTTGCTCCTCATAGATTTGTGCTCCAGACCCCCCACAGCTTCTCTGCATGACTCTGGACACGCTCCAGGGCCTCGATGTCTTTCTTGCAGTGAGGGGCCCAAAACTGAGCACAGTACTCGAGGTGCAGCCTCACCAGAGCTGAGTACAGGGGGATGATCACCTCCCTGCTCCTGCTGGCTGTGCTATTGCTGATACAAGGCAGGATGCCATTGGCCTTGTTGGCCACTTGTGCACACTGCTGGCTCCTGTTCAGCCAAGCACGGACCAACACCCCCAGGTCCATTTCCTCTACACGGTCTTCCAGCCACTCTGCCCCAAGCCTGTAACATTGCCTGGGGTTTTTGTGGCTAAAGTGCAGGACCCGGCACTTTGTCTTGCTGAACTTGTTGTAGTCATAGCAGGCCCTGTTCAGACATCTTTACTGATTCTGTGCGCAAGGAGGCAGAGTGAAGGCTCCCAGCAGCACTGCGTGCCAGTGAAGGCTCCGAAGTGAACATCTGCTTATTTCCAAATCTCATCAATAAAACACAACTGTTCAGATTACGCTCACTGTGAAAGAATACAATTGATACCAAATTCTTCTCATCTGCCAAGAAATGTTCCACTAAATATGACTTTATATTACTTACAGATAACACTGTGTCCTAATAGGAAAGAATTACAGAAAAAAACACGCAGCATGTATCAGAGGCTGTGAGGAGGCAATCTTTTTGGAATCTACTCATCATTGACCAGAAATCTAGCTGGGCTACTTGCACCCCTGAGGTAAGCAAATGCAGCTGCAAACACTTCTCAGAAACAAACTATTCAATTATTTAACGCTTTTCTACCTAGGAAGTGAAGCTGAATGCATAACAAAATTGTAAATAGATGTGGTGTGGTTAGCATGTGAACTCAAGCATGTTGTAACTTATTTCCTTCATACTTAGTTTTAGCTGTGGGCAAACATGTGAACAGAAAGTGGAAAATACAGGAGCACAAGTGGCATAAAAGAGTAAACCAGAGCAAAGAGGAGGTGTGAAGAACAAGGTTTGTGCAAGCACCGCAGGACAAGCTACTGATGAGAAAGTTATAAAACTAAGCAAGCTAACTGTGCACAGCTTTGTCACTGAGTTTGTCTGCACCATTTCCTATTTCACACTGAGCTATGTGCTGGCCTAACCGGGGCCAGAAGCTGAGACCCAGAGCTAAAAGATCTTGCACTTCTCACCATTAGATGTTCTCATCTGCCGCCGTCGCCCAACGCGGTCCAGGCCAATGGGAGTGCTCTGTGAAAAGGTGAGGGGCCGGAACCTGGCAGAGACGGCTTTGTAGGGGGGCACCTGGTGTGCGGGGACGGGCGGCCGCGTGGTGGGCTGCAGGGAAAGCATGAAAGATCAGTGTTATAACCAACTCACTCATCAGTCCGCTGAGTACAACGTGGTGCGAAGGATGGCTCCTGCTGGTAGTCCAGCTAATGACAGGGGCAGCAAACACACCCACCCCACACAACCTCAGGTTTCTTAAATGCTATTCACCATATCACATTCTGTAATGTTATAGTTCTCTGTTACATTAAAACTCCTTAGTTTTCTCTTACAATCAGGCACACAGTGGAACTTTCATCTTGTAATACTCCATACCTAAATGCTCTGGAATCTAACTGATTTCAGCTAACTTTGCAAATACCCATCTGAATACTCTAAGAATGACAACACTGCTACAGCTGGAAGTTGCATACATTTCCTAGGCTGCTTTTTTTCTTCATATAAGTAAAATAGATTTCTTTTGTAAAATTAGAATGATGGTCTAAATGATCCCCTGGCTCTGAAGATCCCAGGAGTCACATTAAAAAGAGATAACATTTAGCTTACTTGTAAGTTTATATAGAAGACATTTTCTTTATTCAAATAATTCATTTGCTTCATTATGGTTAGAGAACCCACCTATTTGCAAATTGAGTCTAACTTTATGTCATCCTTGGACATCTTCACATCAACCAGGTTGAATGACCTGGCATAAGCTCTCCATGTTAGACAACAAAACTCATCATGCAAACTTCAAGGAAAGACATATTTAATCTTCTCTCATCATTCAGTGGTTATTGTTCATAGGCCCTTTCATTAAATAATCTGAAACATGAGGGCTTTTCTTATGGTCTATCTGTTGACACTCCCTTAGGAAATCAACAATTTAGTATTGTTTGAAAACTGTATCTCACACCTGAGCAGTCAGACAAAAGCAAAACACATTAAAGAAGGAATTAACATTACGTTCCCAAAATATTCCTTTGAGTTTTCAAAGCTTTTAAGAAAAATATCAGCAAGGTAAAGATCAGTCTTTGAAAGTCCCATGTAAAATCCATCTACACATGTATTCCTGATTCATTAGCCCTTTTCTCTAACATTTCAGCTACAAATGTACAAATGTAAGGACTGTCAAAAAGTCCAGTGTGCATTTAGTACAGTTTAACTGCGACCTTGTCTTCAACTTCATTTCCTCAGTACCCTAGCAATGTCTCAGGATCCTATCAATAATAGACTAAACAATAATAAAGAGTAAGTCAGATCTGTTGCTTCAAATAGCTAACAAAAGTAATGTCAGTCACTATACACAAATAATCGGCCAATTAAACAACAAAGTTATTTATTTACAGGCAATTAGTATTTTTTTATCTAAGGCATTAATCCAGATTCCTTCTCTCTCCAGTGCTGTTATTCTGTGGTAGACCTGTGAAAGCCATGATTTGGCTTAAAAATGTGCCCTTCTTGGGAATGCTCCATACTTTTGGTTTTGGCCACAGTTCTGTGGTCCCAGCAGTGTGCTCACTGAAGCACAGCCCTTGCAGCAGCATCTGAGCAAAGAAAGAGTCAACTCAAACGGCTGCGCTGGTGGATAGTCTTTAGCTAATAAACTGAGCAAGGTGTGAGCAAGGTTTGAAGAAATACCCATTTGTTTTCAGCAGTAAATGAAGGGGTTGGAATGTTCAATGAGTTCCATAATAAGCAAGAATTATCTGGGTTGTTTTAAAGATAGTGTGTTGCAATACTCAATATCCCTCGAAATCCATGTATCTGTGGGTAAAACGGCTGGACCAGGCTCTGGGCAATCTGATCTAGCTGTGGATGTCCCTGTTCATTGCAGGGGAGTTGGACTAGATGACCTTTAAGGGTCCCTTCCTACTCTAAGGATTCTATGATTCTATGGCCAAAAATTCATAATAAGAGCTTTCCTCTTTTAAGTATTGACAAAATTAATTTTAAAAATATCCCAGTTACATAGCCTTTGATTGAGGAAAACCTCCATTAGCTTCAGCCAGTATTGCTGGTACCAACGTCAGGATCCATCATTTCATCAAGAAAATATAAAGAAAAAATGTGCAATATGACAATTCATATTAAAAACTGCTTTTCACAGAAGACTGAAAATCCAGTACTAACATTATTTCAGCAGATAGTTTCAATCAGGGGTCTAGCAGAACCATAAATAATACTGCATTGGTCTTTCCAGAAAAAGTAGTATGAGAAAGGTTAAGAGGATTCCAGATAATATTACTAACGACTGGAATCACATTTTTAAATTTCTTTTATTACTTACTAATAATAAATTTGTGCTTTATTAACTTGGCAGCTCCTTCAGGAAGGAGTCCTACAGCTTTTCTAGAACGTGGAGGACACCTTACCACTGCAGCATTACCAAGGCCTTGGAGACTGGAGCTCTTTAAACACCTACAAAACAGGGCCATCACTATGAACAGAACAGCAAGTTCCTTTATGCACCATACCTTTTCAAGACTACCTCCGGGAAAAAGGAGCTATTTTTGTATTTCAGATGTTTTTTTATTTCTCTAACCTAAGCCAGTGTAGAAGGCAAGTACGTATACAGGTATCCATCGAGCACTAACTGAACTACTTGCTATTTCCTTATGGGCTTCCTATATTCCATCAGGTCAATTTAGAAGTACACAGGCAGGCTTTTTTCACACTGTCAGTGTTCTTAACTCTTTATTTCAATAACTTACACCATTTCTAAACCATTTAAGCAATTTTCTTAAGTGACTTCCTTATTAGTTTTAAGTACCCTTAGTGTACCAATCCCAAGATTTTGAACACCACAACAATCGCTGCAGGTTTGAACTGATCTGCTTTTGGGGATTTTGAAATGACTGACAAACAATATGTTATTACCATATGTTTGCACTCCTCTGTTCCTCAGAGTCTACACCCTGTGAGGTAACTAAATACAGAGCTGTATTACACATGAATGAGCTCTTACACACCCATATGGGAAATAACGATCACTCCAAGAATGAAACAAGGTTAATTTATAATACAAAAAAGATATCCCAAAGACAGTATCAGTTTTATTCCATGCTGTTTTGTTTTTTAACAACAAGACAAAGAAATTAGTGACAAGGAAAGCAGAAATTTGAGTATATGCTGTCAGCTTGACAAAAGGGAAGGAAGAAAAGGAAGCATCCATTCTATTTTCTAGGCTGAAGATAAAGACAAGGAAGTGAAAGGGTCTTATGCAGTTTGCAGAGAGCACATCTCTATCTTACTTGTGTCAGCAGACCTTCAATTTCTTCTGCCGGACCGCTTCCATAGAAATTGACCCCACCTATTACAGAGATGGGTCTTCTTTTTCGCCCTCTGGAGTAGCCTACTGTATTGCTTTGGATCACAGACCCAACAGAAGCCAGTCCTGGCTGATTTTCTCCATCCGTGCAGTCTGTCTTCTGTGCCTCCACAGCAACTGCATCTTCAGGTATGGAGATACTTCTGATTGACATTTGGCCATAGTCTGAGAGTGGTCTGGGCCGAGACCTTTTTCCAGAGCCCCATCTCCTGGGCGTGACCCTTTGTGTGTCTGTCTTTTCTTCATCCTGGGATGGGGACTTCTTCCAATGGTCATCAGAAACAACCTTTTTAAATGTGAACAAGTCAAATAAGCTACAGAATTCTCTGATACTTAAATCAATTGTGAGTTTTTCACATGGCAGATCAACTTAACATTGCTAAAAAGAAAGTGTTACCGTAAATACAATAAATACAGCTGACAATTCAGGAAGACATTAACTTTGCAAAGGAAAGATATCACTAGCTGTTTGTGCTGTGTAAAGTTAACACTACATTGGCAGGACCTCTTAGGCAAATAACATCACTGATACCATTAGTAACTCACCTATGACCTTTGCTGTGTCTAAAGGCACTTACGACATTATTGTGAATACTGCATTCACTTAGTCCTGTCTTATGGCACTTGTAGAACTTCATATACATAAGAAACAACAAATATAGCATTTGTTAAAAACAAAAATAAATAAACACACACATTTTCCTCTGCTTTACCTGCACCCAGTGATGGAAATAAGCTGTGAGTCTCAGTGCGAAGGTTTGCTGCTGCCAGGTTACAGCATGTGAAACCAACATGGGCAGTCACATTCCTCCTGTCACCCTTCCCACACTCTTTCTAGTGTCAGATCTAAGATTGTGTGGCTGTGTGCAAATTGTTTTAGTGAGGTGATTCATTTTGGAAGGGAGAAATTACTTATCATGTCAGACAGAGCAGAAAGAGTGATACAACGCTATAAGGCAAATATAGGAAAATTAATCTTTCCAGAAAGAAAAGCTAAGAAAATATAAATGTCATTTGTATTTAGCAGCCCATTTGGCCCATTGAGGCTAATACCCATAGGTATCACATCTGCACTAGTACTGCAAATTTGGTTTAAAACACCCTTGAATGAAATACTTATCAGTGACAACATTTTGAAGGACTTCAGTCCACATGAAGTAAAGCTGCTGTGAACTTCTCTTTCTGAACTTCTGAAGTTTTTGAGAAGAAAATATTGCACATAAAAATTTGTATTTGTATTTGTTCACTTTTGCCTTAAATTTCCAAATCCTCAGTATTTCCTTGACCTTTCGTGGCTCATCTATACAGAATAGAACAAAAAATAGAGAGGGGGAGACAGATGTTTCTGGGTTGGATTTTCATGACTGCCAGCTGGAGCAAGTGACAAACTCCAATTCACTGTGAGCAGGTGAACCCTGCTGTAATTTTTTATGAATTATGAACTAATTCTGATCTTTTTGTAATAAAAATCAGCCAACTTCCTTATCAAGAATCTTTACACTGCCCAAGTGCATTTCTGACTGTTCATAGCTAAAAAATACTCCAAAAAGAGAGGCTGCATTTTGATTGCCCGTGGCTACCATTTGTTTCTGTTTTAGATGAGATGAAGGCAGTTCAGGTACTGCATGTTCAAAGCAACCATTAGCCTAGAACCTGATTTACACTGATTTATACCTGATTTGCAATGAAGCCTGTATAAAATAGTTCATCCTCTGTTACCTTCTGCTCTACATGCCATTTTCAACCAGCACAGCCTTTGGTAGCACCTGATAGAGTAGCAAATTTTGACAGCTTAAGAGAAATTTCATTGTATAAAACCACTTTAACTAGTAGGCAGCATTATTAAATAGAAGTTTAATATGATTACTGCAATTGAGATATGAAAAATGATCCATGTCCTTTGTCCTACATTAAATTCCTCCATTTATGACAGGAAATTTCCCCTAAATAGAACACTCTTATAAATTCTGCATTCAATGGCGTCACAGCTATCATTCAAGAACACTTGAGCTTCCCTGCAGCTTTCAGCCCACAACTGGCTGAGCTGAAGCCATTCAGAGGGAAGTGAGCACCCAGCTGCCACACCGACAGCTTCAGCACAGCAAGTGAGGCTGGCCCTAAGCCCCCTCCAAGGTCATGGCAGCAAGAGCATAGGTGAAATAAGGTTCTTACCTCTGAATCAGACACAGGTAGAGGGTCTCCACATATACAGTAACTGAGACAGGAGTTCAGAGTCATTTTATATTTCTCTTTTTTCCAAGTCTTGTCTCTAAGAACCATGAGTGCAAATAAACTCCCTGCATAACCAGTCAGGCAAAGTTCATCTCATGACCTGCACTTTTAGACTGAGGGAAGGACACGTCACATGTCATCTCCTAATCTGCTTTTTACACACTTATCTTGAGCAATAACATTTGCAAAGAGAGGACTGTTCTCCTGTAGCACTCCACCTACAGTAGTTGATTCAAATGACAGCATCTGATCTGCTGTGCAATAAATAATCCTGAAGGACATGTATTTTTAGGCTTACACCCATAACTTGCACTGAAGAATAGTAACAACAGAGGAATAGTAATCCTCTCCTAGCAAAAAATCAGAGGAAACCAGACTGATAACCTGATAACCACTGCTGTAAGTGACCTACTCAGGCAGGAGGGGCCCAGTCAAGAGATGCTGACTGCCAGGAATAAAATACCCAGCATGGAATTCATAGACTCCAGTAGTTCAGGCACTTAAGCAAGCTCCAATTATCACGAGCTTCATACTGATATAGCACCAATGACCTCAAATGATCTCCTCTTGATTAATCCCTTACAAGTGAAATGGGGTTTATATTTGACGTTTACAGACATGGGTATAGATATGCATGGCACTTAATGTAGGGCAAAGATCAGATGTCACACGCTGACTCCAGAATTCTAAGTGCTGGTCAGAAATTTCAAGGAATTTCAAGATTCCCAAGAACTGAAGGTCTAATGAAAGCTGAGTCCATGCTGGTCTTTCTGAAATTCACGCCTGCCAGGCAGGCTACAGAACAGGGTTACCAGTGTTAGCAAGGAAGATCATTCAGCTTGTCCTTTGGGCTGCGCCCTCAGTTAAGATTCGTAAGTCTGCAAACACAAACAGATCTAATGATTTATACTGGTGCAGATTAATAAATTTTATCCTGACATTCCTATACCAGTGTATGAGCTGTATTTCAACCATTTTTCTTTTTCCTGCCGGCAGTATTTCTACAGATACAACCATTTAAAATAAACACTTACTTCAATCCAGACTACATGTTTTTATTGGCTACTGTTCCCATGTAATGTGTCCATCTGAACTGTTAGGGTGATATTCAGCTCCAGATAACCCACACCTAAGCGCTGATGTCTGCAGTGTCTGTATGTTAACTAGATGTTAAAGCTCTCACTGTAATCTGTGGAAACCTGGTGCAAGATTCTTTTGCCTAAACACAATCACCCAATGCCATTTCAAACACAGAATCATAGAATCACCAACGTTGGAAAAGACCTCCAAGATCATCAGTCCAACCATTCACCTACCACCAATATTTCATCACTTGGCATGCTAAAGAACCTGCAATATCTCCATACTCCATGCATCACACAAGTGCAGTGCAGGCCCTACAGGAGGCCTGACTATCCTGAAGCAGCCCCTGGAGACAGGGCAGGGGAACTGCCCAGGGCTCCTCAAAAAGCACTGAGTGTTTATGCTCAGGCAGTCAAGTTGAGCTCCCACTCAATAGTATCTGTGGGACCTACAGTCAGCTCAGCCGTGCAGCACCAGGAGCAGAAACCAGTGGCCAAAATGCTGTGAGGAACCCACGTAGATGAGATGCCTGCATCACAGAGCCCACAGCCAGCTGGGATGTACTTCTCCTCTCCCTGGCCCAGACTGATTTCCCAGTGCAGGTCCTGCAGCTGTGAGGGCTCAGCTCTGCTGCGACCTCAATCTGGCACCAGTACAACCCTGCTGCACGCAGGGGAGCTATGTTGCCACTGGCATTCTGTGTTACTCATTAACATCAATGTACGCAAGATCAGTTCAGTTGTTTAACCACTGAAATCTTAACTTAGCCACTGCAGCCGGTTAAGAGCCAGGTTTTGCAATTACTACTTAGACTACAGAGTACATTTTATAAACTTGGCATCAAAAACTGCCTCCAGAGGGAGTGTTACACAAGGTGAGGGTAACTCTCCAGAGCAGCACAAGATGTCCCTGTTCACTGCAGGGAGCTGGGCTAGATGACCTCCAAAGGTCCCTTCCAACTCAAACAATTCTGTGGCTCCATTCAATGACTCTATGACTTGATCTGTGCACTGTGGACGATCTTGCTAACGAGGATGCAAGTTCTATCACTGAAATTGCAAAAAATTTGCCACTACCTGAAATTGCACGGAGGAACTTCTGCTGGCATAATGATACCGATCATAAATAACATCCCACACTCAACAGAAGTGCTTGGCTGCATGAAAGAAAAACCCACAGCTATAAATGCAACACAACACACGCCTGAGTTAACGCTTCATAATTTATAGATATATAAAAGTATAAGGGGACACTTCAGTCTCTAGAAAGATTTTTCCCATCTCCTTTCTCCATTACCCTTCCCTCTGCCAGGAGAGAAAATCAAAATTTGAGAACGTCTGAGAAGTTTTAACATCCTTTATTATGCTGTATTTTCAGTGAAGGCTGAAATGTGATGGATAGCTGGCGATGTTCTGTAAATGGTGAGGAAAAAAAGATTCTGGAGTATTTATAGGGCAAAACTGTGGTATTTGTCCTATTTCGTGTGGGTAGGATGCTTGCATTGCAAGTGCATGTTATTGTGTTCATTTTGAAGTTGTACATAAAACTGTATCAATTTGTTACACTAGCAACGACAGCTATACATCAGTATTATAATCAGTGTCTATTAAATAGCTGATCTTTCTGCATAATCCATGATCTACCACTACACAGGAGCTGCCAAATTCCTGGAACTTAGCAGCAGTATTAAAAATGATTTTCAATTAATATGAGCTAGCAAAAATGTAAAGGGCCAAGTGCTCGTGACCTAGGTGTCATAAATAAATTCATCACCATCATTTAACTAAGTAAAAGTCCAGGCAGTGTGTCTCCACCCAGGAACATGATAAAAGGTAACCTTTGCACTTTTTTCTTGTTGCAAAACAGCAACAGGGGAACACTAGTTGTAGTTCATTTATCATCACTACTAACTGAGGTTAGAAGGTTGTTTATGGACGTGATCAATAATTTTATTACCAAACTGCTGTCACAAACACAGAGATTAGGAGACTCCGGATACAACAGAGCCTCCTAGAGAAAACATATTTATTGCTTTCTTTCCAAATTTTATTAAAAGGTCCTAAAATGTAATCAGAGCTCAGTTACTTTCCACTTATCCACTGGGACTGACGATTTCCAGTGCTGCCATCACAGCAGTGGTTATCATGGAAATGACTGTTTTTACTACATTAAAAAAAAACCACTTATTCAGTCAGTGTATGCATCTTCTATCAGAAACCAACCTGAATTATTAAACCTGTTCATTTCACTTACAGAAAGAAACTTTTCATCTGCTCCTTTCTCATTAAATGCCAGTTGCACTACAACCTTTGTCTTTCCATTCCAGTGGCTCATACACATCACTTTCTAATTAGCTCTGGAGAAAGCCCCAAATAAATGCATTGATTATTTGCCTCAAATAGCAATACATTGCCATTTGATCAGTGGTCTGTAGGATGGGAATACGATCTGGCAAACAGCTGCAAAAATACTATATAGAACCACATGCATTGACACCTACACTAACAAGCAAAGCAGAAGAAATCAAAGTAATGCAACATTCAAATTTTAGTGTAAATTGCAGCTTCTTGGGAATCAAAGCCATTCAAGCAGGATAATTTGTCTTCTTTTTTTTTTTTTTCAAAATTGGGTGGATCCACAGATCGAAATTTTGCAAAGCGCTGCTTCAGAGGGGCTCCTCTAAAGTGCTCCTGCTGCACTATGCACGTGTGAGCTCCTCGGATGCATGCACAAAAGATTTGCATTGCAAGACAGTAAAATCATATTACTTTCATTCCTACTGTGCTAAGAATCAATCCCTGTTAGCAACACAAGCTTCTGCAGTAAGCACTCATTTTGGAAGCTTTCGAAGTTAGAAAAAATGTGTATAATTCTACTTGAGGGATTTGCTGGCATTAAAGCATTTATGGAATTTTAACTAATCTACCAATTTAAATTTACCAATAAATCACATCAGAAGTTCTATACAGATACAATCCCAAATCAAAGATGGCCATATGTTTCAAAGGCATATTTAATACAGATTTGCTTCTTTTCACCTGCCTTGAAAGCATGCTTATCACCATCAACAAGCCTAATGCTTTCCCAACATGCTTTACAAAGGTTACTGAGTTCACCTCTGTAATATTCACATTTCACAGATAAGAAGCAGACACAAAGCAGTTTGGTAATTCAAGTTGCACAGGAAGAGCACAGCTGAGCTGGAAATGACCAGCAGATCTCCTGACTCCAGTCTGTTCTTCAGCCTCAAGGATTTCCTTCATCTGTCATTTAATGCATTTCCAAAGCCAAATGCAGCCAGCGCATTTCTGACTGGCAGAGGGGAGGTACAGGAGTATGTATTTGCTTTGCAGAAATAATCTGATCAGACCTATGAAATGCATGTGTGCTAAAAACACAAATGGCTTCCTCTAGTTTTCTGGTGTCTTGATATTTGGGGATTGGATTTGGGGATTAGAGCTGGATGATGCTCTAACACTGTTAGTATCTAAATTATAAGCTAGTGTGCAGTATACAGCAAAGCAGCACTGATATCTTTTGAGACTTTCAAGATATGCAAGCACTAATAGCCCCTAAATAATCCCTATAAAACTTCTAAATCAAGGCTTGGAACACCCCAGAGCATGTAGGAGGACTAAAAATAGCCACCTTCCTTCTACATGGTGAAACCACTGTAACATCCGCTGGCAAACCTCAGAAGCCAGATGTTAACTATAGTTTGAAAGTGGAACTTTCTGCAAACAAAATGGAACATAAAAAGCTGTCAGACTCCTGAGTATTTTTCCAGGAAGAGGTTCCCTGGCTCCCCTTCTCCCCACTCTTCCAGTGCACAGTCTCATTGCCGGAGCCCAGACCCAAACCCAAGCATCCAGCAGGTCCCGAAAAAGTCTCAGCCTGCAGCCTGCAGCCTGCAGTGGGTGGAGCTGCCTTGGGCAACTCGATGTCTGCAAACTATTAGTTGCTAGAGAACAGCGTGAGGGTGAGGCCACTGTGGTTGAGCTCAGAGCTGGAGGAGCCGAGCCTGCTGTGCTCCACCTCTTCCCCATGCTTGAGGTGCCAGCTCCACCCTCAGCAGCCCCTGGGTTCCAGAAAGGGCAAGCACAGGTGGCTCAGAGGAAACCTGTGGCTGCCTCCATTCTGTTCAGACATCACGGTCTCACAGAACCACATAATGGCTGCGGTTGGAAAGGACCTCTGGTCCAGCAGGGGCCCCAGTGCCCAGGGCCACATCCATGCAGCTTTGGAAGATCTCCACGAGGAGATCCTACAGCCTCTGAGCAACCTGTGTCATTGCAGGGGAGGGCAGCTGGGGGTGAGGGAAAGGGTCTGCACCAGAGGGCAGTGGGCATGGAACAGACTGCCCAGGACTGTGGGCACAGCCCCTAGTGTCAGGGAGCATTAGGACAGTGCTCTCATATATTGAGATTGGATTGGGGTTATCTTGCATGGAGCCAGGAATTGGACTCAATGATCCTTATGTGTGTCCCTTTCAACTCAGGATATTCTATGGTTCTATGATACATGAAGCAGCCCAAAGCAGCACTCCAAAGCCTGGGATGTAAGTCCTGATCTGTGTGAGCAGCACCTGGCAGTACCCAAAATTTCAGGGCACTGGAGCCAAGTACCAGAGACACTCTGTAAAGGTAGGAGAAGTGCAGCAGCTCCCTCCAGGACAAACACAGTGAAGTCCATTTGCATTTCCCCTTTTAGAATATAAATTTGCAGGGATAACAATCTCACGTTACTCTACCAGTGTTTAAGAATGGCCAATTTTATTCAGAACTGCAGAGTTACTCTTAAACAGATCCAGAAATCAGATTACTGTCCACCACTGCCTTGCTCTTCCTATCCGAAGATACAGCAGCAAAAGATTAAAGGCTGCCCTGAAAGGCAGAGTTTGCTGCAATGAGTTGGAAGAGTTTTTTTCTATGGCAGGAAGAAAGATATGTGTGTGCTTTAAGGGCTCTGTGCTGTATCATTTCAGTAAGCAGCTCTGCAGTTTGGGGTTTTTGCAAGGCACACTACTGGTTTCTGGCTGAGCCTTGTGTGAGCACACTTGGAAACTGTCCTTTGAGCACCTCGTTAAGGTGGAAACATTGTGTAGCAACGTATGAGGCAGCCCAGAGCTCAGAGCACCACTCAGTCTAACGGAAATCTTTGCTTGCCATCAGAGATGCTGTTGAGAGCTCCTCGAACTGCTCTCTGCTGTCCCTGGCCAGAGCAGCACTGGGAGTCACACCAGAATGCTCAGCACTTCGCTGGGAGAAATGAACCCAGCTGAAGTTCTCACACTTATTTACTTAATCCTTCACAGTTTAGCACATTTTCAGTCATACCAATTAAGGTGATTAAGCCACACTCTAACTACAGTGGATGACCCGGAGATGAATAACAACACTAAGAGCTCAGGAAGCTGAGAGCAGCTGACCTGGCACTGTGAGAGGGTGAACACAGAGGACAGAGCTCAATCTTCATGTTCCCACTCCAACAGTTCTTCCAGGAGCTTTACCCCAGATTAAGCCATCTGTGCACAATATTCAGAGCCCAGAGATCTGCAAGGAAAAGATGGGAGCAGTGGCTCCATCCTAGTCCTGTGATACAGCAGGTTACAGCCATATTACCCTGCAAACAGCTGAACTCCAGGGGACTGCATGGTGTGGATGAGGTAGGACCACCAAATGTTGCATGGCATGGACATAAGTGAGTCAACGGATTGATCCTAGAGCAGTTAAAATATAATCTGCAAACAAAATATCACCCAGCTAAGTACAGCAGAATTACCTCTTCACATACAAGCTATCATTCACTTACAGTCACGTAGATAAGGTGTTGCATTTAAGTAATAGAAAGTCTAGTGTAACATGAAGCCAGATGCCAACAAGGCAACTTAAACAGCCGGTGCTCCAAGAGCTTGCGAAACAGGTAATATGTCAAGTAATTCACTGCTGGGTTTTTGTCACAAGCACAGAAGAGTGTGCTGTTTTTGCAGCTCATGGCTGACATAAACCAGTTCAAAGAGAATTTTTTGTTTTGTACACTGATGTGGGACTTTTCTTCAGGAAAATATAAACTATGTAAAACAATCCAAATCTGAAATTGTACTTAAGCATCTCCTGGTGCTATTTAAAAGCAGCATACTGGGGTATGGGAGACACTGTCAAAAGCAGAGACTGGGAGAGCAAGGACTGTCACAGACCAGTTTGGTGATTCACACCTATAGTTTAACGCATGCTGAGACACAGAGCCACGCTGCATTTAGTCAGCGCTTCCCTAGGAATCACCACCTGCAGAAACCAGCAACTGAGAAGGCCAAACAGCTCACCTTCTCCAGTCTTCAGCTGAAACCAAAGGACAGCAGCGACAAGATGTCAAGTCTGAATAATGGTGGGGAAAAAAAAACATGACACTAATTCAAATGATTTGGTAGATGCCCTTGTGAGAATACCATGAAATCAACTTCACAGCACTAGGGAAATGCTGGGTAGCTTCCACATCTGGGCATGCATGGAGTTGTGAGCCTGCCTGGTTAGAACTTTGTAGAGAAATATACCTCCGAGCCACAGGGATCTTAATGGCTTTTACATGCTGGCTTTTCCGCATAAAAAAGAAGATGTGTGAAACAGGGAAACTATGTAGATTTGCCCATGAACTTAAGGTTCAGTCTTTAAAATTTTGGATTTGCATTGCTCAGCATTGCATCTCAAACAATTGCAGAGAACAAATCAAGCACCTGACTGTCAAGGAAATAATGCTCTGGGTGGGTACAGCTCTGTAATACAGAGGTGTGAGGTAGAATTAAAAATGAAATGTAGTTGAAAGTTCAAACCTCAATGACCTCACTGTGTGAGTATGTGGCACTTGCCACAGTGCTTGTGGGCTGAATAAGCTCCAGTTAAAAAAAAACTGGCATCTCTGGTACCAAACTACCTTTATGCATAATAGTGAGGAGGAGTAAATGTACAATGAAACCCTGCAAAGACATGGCAGGGAGAAACCACACTGCTCTTCCTGCTTCACGCTCATGCTGAGTGCCATGGCTGTAGGGTTGCATGGGATGGGGAGCAGGTCTGGAAGAAGAGAGGGCAGCACTTACACTCCTTGCAAAGTATGACAGCAGTAACACTGTCCCGCACACCTCATGTTTCCAATCTGTACCTGCACCCACCCCCAAAACACTGCTTTTTTGGATCAGAACGCAAATCTGGGTGCAGCTGCACCATTTGGGCCATACAGCCGCACACAGGCTGCTCTGTGCAGTGCCTGCAACACGGGGAGGGGGTTTGGTCCCCTTGCTGCAGCCCTGCTGAGCACAGGACCTATCCCTGTTGTCACTGTCATTTCCTTCATCTCCTGAAGGGCTCCATCCTACACCATCTGTGCATTCTCCACACAAGCTGCTGCTACCAGTGCACACA
This sequence comes from Lagopus leucura, assembly GCF_019238085.1. Classification (NCBI taxonomy): domain Eukaryota; kingdom Metazoa; phylum Chordata; class Aves; order Galliformes; family Phasianidae; genus Lagopus; species Lagopus leucura. The sequence continues at coordinate 3,636,532 of NW_024962262.1, forward strand.
GCATACTCTAGACAACTTAAGAGAGCATTAAATTGCACTCACAAATAACTTAAAATATATTATAACATTAAGTTCAAATTGCATGCTAGATAATAACAGAATGTGGTGTTAAAACTAAAACTGAAGTAACTTTTACCCATCCAACACGGATGGGTAAAATTTATTTAAGAGCTTCTGAAAGGCGTACTGGTTTCTGGGGAGTCAAGGGGAGGAACAAGCTGAATTTCTCTTGTGTCATGAGCCTAGATCACCACTAGATGGTAGATGAGTAGCATTAATCCTCCCATTTTGTTCCTAAGAGACATCATTGGCACATGGATGCGTGACAGCTTCTCACCCCCTTGGAAGTGTGGAAGTGTCTCCCTGAACACACCCCTATGTGAGGGTATTGAAAGATGAGTGGATGGGTGGAAGGATAGAGGGATGGAAGGATGGAAGGATGGATGGATGTTGCAGCCCTGAGACTTTGGATGAGGGACGATCCCAGGACCCCAGTGTTTGTACATACTGGGCTTATCTTCCAATCTTACTGTAGTTGTAAGCATTACAGTAAGCAAACCTGCTCTTCTCCAGCAGACTGGCAGTATCAGTAAGTTCTGTAACCATCCACAGTTAGTTTGTAAAATCCCTGCCAGGCTTTTAAAAGTAAGATGGTTCACAGACATAAGACTAGCATAAAAGGCTGAAGTGTGTGCATACCTAAGGTAAATGACACATTTAGTCAAACCAAGGTGGCTTAAAAGCACTGGCAGTTTAATTTTGTAAATGGTTTTCACACAGACCCTCCACAGGGCTTCAGTTTTAGGTCTGCATTTACTTCAGCACAGCTACTGATCTATTGGGGGTATGAAATACCAGTTAGATACAGTGGGGTGCTGGTGGCTTCTCTAATGCTTCAGCGGCAACACATTCTGCTGCTCAAAGCTGGCAAGCAAATATCCGAATAGCTTACACTCAGCATAGCCACCAACACACAAGGAAAACATTGACAACATCTGAATGTTTAAACTTCTGTATCATACATTTCAAGACACACTGCTCTACAGATATCATCCTGTTCCTGCAAGGCTTCCACGGGAGAAGTGTTTCACACTGAATCAACACTATTTCCAAATGTACAGGCTTCTTAAGGACCTTTTGGCTTGGAAGAAACATAGCCAGACCCTGCCCGGGCTGGTACAATCTGACAAGCCCACATGACAAGCTGTTATAACTGCAGGGTGTAATAAGCTGCCCTTGAAAATGTACATGAACAGCTTGGCTGCCAAAACTTTCTTGGATGCTAATGCACAAAGGGAAAATAATTTGATGTTAGCTTCCAAAGAGAATATATTAAAGAAAATAATTGCTGTCAGCATATTTTAGCAATAACGAGCTGCAATAGCCATTAGTATTCTGGTTATTTTGCATTGTTTGCATTATTTTGCATTAATAAAGAGAAAACCTGATGGATAAATATCAAATTTCTAAAGGATTCTGCGTTCTTTCTTACCTCTTCCTTTTTTTCTTCTGCACCAGGGGCTAAATTGAGGCTCAGCTGAGAGTGACTGCTGATGCCACTGTCCTCATTTCCATCATCGTAGTACACGGTTTGCACAGCATCCTGGAAGCAGACGGGATTCCTGCCCAGCTTTGGCCCAACTTCGCCTCTCTCCTCACTCTCTGTGGAGCTCAACGACAGCATGCTATGATGGTTTGAGCACTGGAAGTCCATATTGCACATCACTTTCTCCATGCTGGAGCTTTGAGGTTTTGGAGCGGTCGGCCTGACAGGGATGTGAGGATGTTCAGCATCACATATAAACTGCTGGGGGGCTTTCGGTTCATCCGAGTCCGTATCAAACACTTCGTTGGGAAATGGCCCGATGTCACTCAGAGTAGGAGACAAGCTATCAGATTCTGCGATACCTGAAGATGTCCTGAGGTTTTTGTCTTCAGCACGAGCTACATTCATTTCAGCCTCTTTATCCTGAGCAGCCACAGGGCTTTGTAGACAAGGTGTTCCCGGTGAAGAACAATCTAGACTAGATACTGAGGAGGTGCATCTCTTTCTGTCGTGATCTGTGCTACTGGAAACCCTGCGGGAATAGTCATCATGCAGTCTGCTGTTTGACCTTGTTCTCTGGGATTGCTCACTGGGGGAAGGAGCCGTGCTTTTAGGGCCATCCTTCTTCCATGCACCCTCTGTAACATTACTGACAAGCTTCAGAACTCGGTCAAAATCCTTCGCCCTGATGGGGCTCTTCCATCGCTTAGATCTCCTCTCGGGGTTCCCATTTGTTTTGTCTGAGTCAGCAGAAGTAACGCTCACAGTCCTTGCTGGCATTTGTTTCTCATTCGTAGCCTTGAGGTCAGTAAGGTTTGAGGTGGACTTCCGTTTGAATGAGCTTTTCTTCAGAAAGTTCAAATTATCTGAACTTTTGCTTCTCCGATAGATGATCCTGTTGTTCTCAGAGTCCTTCACCAAAATCTCACAGATCTTTGGCTCTGCGAGGACAGGAGATGTTGGCCTGGTGCCGTTGTGGTGGCTCTGAGCCTTATCCGTGTCGAGCAGGTTGATGCGGCCGGCACCATAAGCCCGTCGGATGCTGCGTGAGCGGTGCGTGTTCCTCAGGAAGGACTCATCGCTTTCCTCGGCATCAGAGCAATCGGATGCCAAACCATCTACTGCACTCTGGAAATCCTGCAAAGGCCCCGAATAGGAATACCTGTTAGTCTGAACTCTCACCACTGCCCCGTTTGAGTCGTGTTTGCCTACACCGTTCTCATTTAGGATATCGGGGCACTCCCTTGCTTGAATCCCTTGAAGAACAGATGATTTCAGCTTCTTGAAAGACCCCATTTTCCTGATGGAAGATAAAGCATTCCACGTAGAAGAGTTACCCATCAAAATGAGAGAGCGAGGCCTGTCAGAGCTGGAATTTGCTCGTTTCCGAGGAGTGGAGAAGAAGCGCATGATTTTGGAAGGGCTGAGTTTCTCATCTTGTGTTTCCTCTTCACAACCATCACTGGTGCTGTACCCCCCATTGTGACTGACAGAGGTCATCAGGTTCGGAGGCTCCTTATTATCCATCATGACACAAGTGATGGCATTGCTGTTCCCACAGCCATTCTGAAATGTGGTCATGCCCTCGATGCTGCAGGCATGGAGCTGAAGGCTGGGGCAGCTCACAGCCACGCCACCATCCCCAGAAGCTGCCCTCGCTGCCTGGCCCACATCTGCTGCACTTGAGCTCCTTTTGCTCCCACGTTCACCAACTGAGCTGAGCTCCTCCGGCTGCACCGCCTGTGCCAAGAACACAAAGGTGACCATTAGGGAAATTTCGGTACAAAGTCCCCTCCTAGAAGAAGTTTGGACCTCACTGTAAGAAATAATGACATGAGTGAGCTCAAGGAGTTCCTTCCAGCCGCACAAAGGTGTGCTGCAGCAGGAAGAGGACATTAATAACACCCTCAAAGTGTAATTGCATTTGTTGGCAATTTAAGAGACCAGAATAATTTAAGTATGTGCTTGTTTTTCTAAAGCTTAATGAGCTAATAAGTTCAGTAGTACTGCCACACCTACCTTAGAACACTGCATGTAATCCTCACACATATTTAGAGAGAAAAAAACTGTTTGGCAACACAGATGGGAAGTTTCATTGAAAGCACTGAGCGTGGCCACGGACTACAATCTTGCACTCCAACAGCGAAAGGCCCATGTCTTCCCAACACTTGGTGCCGTGGGGAGGCTGCACGATGCCCAGCTGCCTTTGTTCCCTTGCAGGTAATTCCGGAGTGACAAGGGGGTGCACAGCTTTGGCCTCAGGCAGTGCCAGCAGCTGCAACGGTGGCACGACCAATACGGTGCCACGGAGCCACCAGGATGCGCTGCACCGGGAGGAGTGTCCGGGAGCCGAGCACCCACATGGCCTCCAGGGGGGACTCGTGGGGGCGAACGGGCGGGGGTTCGCGGGGCACCACGGGCTGCGGGGATTCGTCCCCCGACCACGGCGAGGAGCGGCGGTACTGGAGACAGCGCTGCCCCCTCCTCCTCTTTGTCTGCTCCCGGGCCAGGAGGCCTAGGGGCTCGGAGAGGGGGAGAGGTGGCTCCGGGCAACCAGGCGGGGCGGAGGCTGAGCCCCCCCGGGCCGCGGTCCCTTCCCCCCCCCGCGGGGCACAGCGGGGCTGCGCATCTCCATGAGAATGGGGCCGGCAGCCGCGGGGCAGAGCACGGAGCGCGGCGGCGCTGGGGCCGGCGGTTCCCTCCCGAGTGCAACTTTAAAAGGAGTTTTCCGAACCTCCGGGGATAAAAGGGTTTTCTCGTGTTTCAGAGAGACGCCGGAGATCCTCCGCATCGCCGCTTTTAATCCCCTCCATTCACACGGTCGCAGCGTGAGCCCGCCCTGCGCGGAGGGGCTCCGCTCGATCCCGCATCGCAGAGCGGACAAAGCTCCGGGCCCCGGCCCGCACCGCTCGGGGAAAAATCATAATAATAATTTAAAAAAAAAAAAAAAAAAGAAAGTAAAAAAGAATAAAACTAAGAACGAGAACCCACCGCTGCTCCCGGCAGAGAACTTCCCGAAGAAAGCCGCTTTCTGCACCTGAACGGGCGGACGGCATGGGGAAGGAGGAGAACAAACGCAATGCGAAGGAATCGGAAGAAAAGGAAGCGCTCAGCGGGCAGCGCGCACCCACCCCGCGCCCAGCCCCGCACCCTTACCTGGGGGCAGCCGCGCGGCCCCGCTGCCCGCACCCGGCCCCGCCGCTGCCCGCTCCCGCATCGCTATGGCAGCGGCCGCCGCGGCGGGAGGAGGGGCGGGGACGGGGGGCGGGGCGGCCCGGCCCCAGGGACACCCCCGGCAGCGAGGACACCCCGCTCCCCCGGCCCCTCCGCGATGCTGTCGGAGAGTCTGAGCGAGCATGCGAGGGTTCTCTTCCTTACGCGGCCCTGGTAAGCCCCACATGTTTGAAATAAAAGCCTCCGGATGCCTGGCGGTCTTTTATGACCCTTCGAAGTGTACTCAGTGGCTATCTGCATATGCCTAACCTTGCAATCCGTAACAGATAAGCACGTTTTTATTTGATATTTAGATTGCGCTGGGCCCCCAAAGTGTTTACAGTACCAACCACTGGGGAAGGAGTCAGTGTATTCTCCTAAATATATTTGCTCAAAGACGTAAGTGCTATATAAGGACTGCTACGGATTATTGAATTACAAAGGTTGAAAAAGACCTGTAACATCATCTAGTTCAGCTGTTATATACCACCAGTATTGCTCAGTGAACCATGTCCCTAAGTACCATATCTCCACATTGCTTGAAAAACTCCAGAGATGGTGACTCCACCACCTCCCTGGGCAGCCTATTCCAGTGTTCAACCGCACTTTTGGAGAAGTTCTTCCTAATCCCCAACCTGGTGCAACTTAAGGCTGTTATGTCTTGTCCTAATGGTGTTACCTGGGAGAAGAGGCTGACCCCCACCTCAGCACAATCTCCTTTCAGGCAGTGTGGAGTGCAGTAAGGTCTTCCCTGAGCCCTCTCTTCTCCAAGAGTTTGTTTAGAGCCAGGCTGCCCTGCTGTCAGACACATTTTTGCTGCTTTTCTTCAGACATAGCAGTGTGAACTCACTGATACAACCCAACCTCTGAACAGTGTTCATATACTATAGAAAAAAAAGTGTGAGACTGTCTTACAGCCCCATGTCAGAATGCCTGGCAAAGGCACATAAACATCGGTACTTCCTTCTCAAATTGTTTACGGTTTAGCATATTCCTACACGCGGACTGGACTTGTCAGTATAACTAAAACAGCCTGAATGTGACTCAGGTCAAAGGCACAATGACAAAGGGGCAGCACAGTTCACAGCAGGACAGACTGACAAAGTAATGAAGGCCATCAGCCCGTCCTCCAGAACTGTGACTGTGACTCTGCACACTGTAATTACATCTCTGGAGAGTAGCAGTGACGTTCTCTTCAAGGCAAGGTGTACTTAGGGGGTAAGGCAAATAAATGGGCTTAAGGGATGTAGGTCAAGTGAGGCGGCAAATAACTCTGGCAGTGACAACAGGATTCTGGGCAGTCAGCAGAGGGCACAGCTTGGTACCTGCCTGGCTTGGCTTTGTGTACACCTGTCGGAGAAGTGAAGTTCTAGGAATGACTCAAACAAGTGGGTGAACTGTTGCATTGGGTGCTTTACAGTGCTGGGCACAGGCAAATGGAGAGTAAGACTGGAAATGTCTGTAGTGACCGTGGCTGGTGTAGTCCTACACTTGGGGAGGAATAACAGCATGCATCTGTACAGGCTGGGAGCTGATCTGCTGGAGAGGAGCATTGTGGAGAAGGACCTGATTGTCCTGGTGGACAGAAGCCAGCAGTGTGTCCCTGTGACCAAGAAGGCCAATGCTATCCTGGATGCATTACAAAGAGTGTGGCCAGCAGGTCAAAGGAGGTGATTCTCCTGTCCTGGTGAGGCCACATCTGGAATACTGTGTCCAGTTCTGGGCTCCCCACTTCAAAGATAGAGATTTCCTAGAAAGAGTCCAGCGGAGGACCACAAAGATGATAAAGAGCCTGGAGCATCTCCTTTACGAGGAAAGGCTGAGAGACTGGGACTGTTCATAAGATTGAGAGGGGATCTCACAAGTGTTTATAAATATTTAAAGGACGGAAATCAAATGGATGGGACCAGGTTCTTCTCAGTAGTACCAAGTGACTGAATATGAGGCTACGGGCACAAACTGGAATACAGGAAGTTCCGTACAAACATGAGGAAAAACTTCACTGTGACAGCGCTGAAACAAGCTGCCCAGAGAGGTTGTAGAGTCTTCTTCTCTGGAGATATTCAAAACACACCTGGATGCTTTCCTGTGCAACCTATGCGGGAGAACCTGCTTTAGTAGAGTGCTTAACTACATGGTCTTCAGAGGCTCCTTCCAAACCCTATGATTCTGTGATTCTGGTGATCTAAGCCATCTTGAGACTATGCAGGAGATGTTCTCAGGTCAGCGCAAATGAGACGTATCTGCTTTAAGTCTTTGGAAGAAGAAGACTCTGAGGGGGAACTCAGGGCTGAAATGGCAAAGAGGCAGTGGATGTGTCTATCAGATGTCAACTGTGAAACTGCTTTCAACAGTACTGCAAAATGGTCTTCCCTACTGTCTCTAGAGGTTTGTGCTTGTCCCTTAAAAACTCCTAATAGAGCAATTCAAATCCAGTTTTCATTGAATTCATGTTCCTATACTTCTGTATCTTCCTTCTGAGTAGCCTTAGCACAGTGAAGTATCCCCGGAGCCTTCTCATCTCCAACCTAAAAAAGCCCAGCTCCATCAGCCTGCCTTCATAAGAGAGGTGCCCCAGCCCTCTGATCAATTTTGTGGCCTCCTCTGGACCCATTCCAAAAGCTCCATGTTTTTCTTGAGCTCAGGCCCCAGATCTGGACGCAGTACTCCAGATGTGGACAAAGTAATCCAGATGGGGCCTTTTCAATCCACAAGTCCCCTCAGAGGAGGGGAGTGCTCAGTTCTACCATCTATCAGCTGGATAAAAAAGCAGAAAAAACAATTGAGCGGGAAGTGAACTGAGCCACTACTTCAGGTCCTTCCTTTATCCACCCAACAGTGTTCACAAAACTAAAGAAACTCTGATAAGTTTGAGATTTAATCCCTCTATTAAATGTACCTAAAGCTCACCAGCCTGTTAATAACTGCTTGAGGAGACAGAAATGACAGCAGAAGGTATTGACAGACTAAAGACTTGGTCACAATAACTTAATTTCCTTACAAAACCGAGCTAAAACACTCCGTTTTGATGATTAGGTAAAATATAATTGTATGTTGCATTCCCCAGATGTCACTAAATTTTATGACAGGAATACATAGAAAATTGAAATTGCAGGAATAGTAGTAATTGGTCAGTCAGACATTTGTAAGGTTCCTAAAAGTAAATGTTACAGTTTTCATCTTCCATCTGCTCATAACAGACATTCTGATGGTCGTATGCTCAAACTCACCTCTCCTTGATGCAGAATCACCAAGTCATAGTCTGTTCTTCCATACGAGTGCAACGTGAAGAACAGACACTAAAAGAGCGTGCTATGTCTGAGAACAGGATTAACTTTCTGTACTGCAGACTAATAATTACCAAAGTCTTTTCTTAATCTGAATTGTGATTTTTTTTCAAAGGCTGGGAACCAGACCTGCATGTATGTTCAGGTGCAGTCACATTGAGTAACATGATGCAAACCAAAATGTATCAACACAGCTGCCAAGAGAAAGAAGGCAGATCACTCTTCTGACCTTATAAACAACAGCACTTTTACCTGTCGTGCAATATTCAAAGAAAATCAAGGTGCAGTGTTCCATCAAAGTCACGAACCAAAGTTTCAGTAAATCACTCTTCCTTGTATGAAGGATTTTCTACAATCATAGAAAAGCAAAATATCACCAACATTTCTAATGGAAAAAATAGGTGTTTTTGAAGTGGCAACTCCAGCTTTTTACATTCTTGAGAAGATTAATATTATTTGTCCCTAAGAATGCTTGAAACACGTCAAGAAGAACAAATGTACTGCACTTTTACAGGTTCCTTTGAAAAAAAAACCAGCAATGTGTGCTGTTAGCTACAGGCTCATAGATGGTCTCCAGATAAGTAACAAAGGATGGAGCTGAGAGGTTGACCAAGTACGGTCATTTATTAAAAGAAAGTACTGCAAGAAAAACATATCTGGATTGAAATATGTATAAGATTTTTAATAATGGCTTGATAATGGTGATCATACTTCTCGCAACAAAAATGAAACACTTGTTTTAGAAGCTCAAAGTCTCTAATTTGAAAGAGGTTTAATGTGCATGTGACAAGGAATGAGAAGGATTATTCCAAGTGTAATACAGGTGGGAAAGGATTACAAAAAATGTGACATGGGAGAAAGAATATTGAGATTTATAATGAAGAAACAGCCCCAAAAACTTTTAATAAGTTGTGATGTATATTTTAGCTTTCTCACAATAGCAGTGAGCACAATTAAGTAATAAGAAAGTAATTCATCTAAATCTGAAAAGTCTAAACAAGAATGATTCTCCCTGATTAGTTAAGAAATCTTCTCTTCCACTCCCACAGCTCTGTTGTTTCTTTTGTGGTTCTTTTGTAAATACTACCTAAAAGTCCATTTTAAAAGCAGTCTTTTTTTTTTTTTTTTTTTTTTTTTAAATTGTACTCTTAAAAGAGTGGGGGGGAAAAAAAGCCAAAAGGAATACATCCAGGGAAACATAACAAAAACATCTGTCATACTTCAACAGATATTGGGCAAGATGGCAAAGGAAGTAACATATCCTTTAAATTAACGAGTGACTAAATTTAATTATTGAGATGCAGAATTACTAAAGTAGGATATCTCTGCTTTAAACACCAATGTCTTTCCTAGGCTGCAGTATTTAGCTAATGCAGCAGTTTTGAAATTTGCACCTTCCTTCTACATCCCAGGGAAAGACTCTCTTGCCAGCAATTAACCTCCGAGGAATCTCTGCACACTGACAGGTCCCACAGGGGGAATTAAACTGAGTCATATATCTACTGAAGTGAAGGGCAACTCCCCCTCTGACTTCAATGGGAGCAGGATCAAGATCTCTATTTGTATGGTTTAGAAATGAGGGAAGAATAGTGTGGCTCTGTAAGCAAACCCAAACTAAATATTCTTTGTCCATTTTATATGTAAACTGTGTGGGAAATTAATGTAGGATTTTTCCATTTGTGTATTTCTGTAACCAAATCAGTAATAACAAATTGAAAGGGATTTTCCAAATTCAAGAGCTCTGTCATCCTGGCACAGAAAAATTCCATTCCAGAAAATGAATCATGTTGCTACGGAAAACACTCAAAAGACAGCCTGGGTTAAACTAATGGATTAACTTCTTAATTTACCCAATGAAAGCCATTATTGCCAGTGCATAGGGAGCTGGGATACTACTTTCTAAAGTCCAGTTCCTGTTGCATTTACTTAGCAGTATGCCCTTAACTCACAACCAGTTCAATATAGCTAAAGACAATTACTGAGCAAAGTAGAAGTTTACCACAGCTCAGTCTAAATCACAACACAATAAACTGTTCTTTTTGCTCTAATCATCCAACATTATCTTTCAGATATGCTTTGCTGAGGTTGTTTCACTGAGCTTGCTCAGCTCTGTTGAACACAGAGACGCAATTTAGGGTGAGCACAATAGCCCAGCGGAACGACGCCACCAAAGAAAAATGACCCTTGTGTACCAGGTTACCATTGTCCCGTCTCCCAGTTGCTCTTACTCACCCACCTACACCACTCCAGCTGCAGGCAACTTAATGATGGCCTCAGCCTTTCAGCCAGGCATAATGCTATTTACAGCCCCCAGAGCCTGGCTGTGATGCTATTCTTCCTGGTCATCCTCAAGAGGCATTATTCAGGCAGCGTGACGTGAAGAGATGGCTGGTGGTACAGAAAGGCAGTTCCCAATGAACAGATCATTGTGCTGAGACATAAAGAAGACTTCCAGCTACCAATTAGGAAGGCTGAATTCCACCTTTATTTTGTGCCTTACAAAGTGTAAGAGATAGGAAGAAAAGTGACCATGGAAATGGAAAGTAGACAGAAAAAGGAAGGAAAAGAGTTTAGTAAAATATTCTTTTTTTTTTTTTTTTTTCCTAAAACATACATTTTTCTTTTTTCTTGAAAAAAAATTTCTAGGTTTTCTGTTAAATGGAATTGCACTGGATAGAGTATATGAATAGTTGAGAGGAAAGAGTACAGGCCCTGCGAGCTGGAACTGTCATCTCTTCCTGCTGCCTTTTGTCTTCTCTTCCATCTTTCTCCATGGCCTTTTCTGCCATTCCTTCATGTCACATCTCTCCTTGTGTCACACCCCTCACTATCCTGTCTAACTGCCTACAACCATTCTGTATTTCTTTTCCTTCCTTGAAATAATAGCATGTAAGAGTGACAATTAGGAGCTCTTTATCAGCCTCCTTCCCCTCCCACATAATTACCCTGATGTCCCAGCTTCTCTGCTTCAAACTACAGCTTTCCAAAGTTACCCAGGAATATGAAGGTGCCTGTTAGACAACCAGGAAGCCAAATAAAAAATTAGAAAGATAAATTCATACAGAAAAGGATTTGACGAGCAGGAGATCTGAGAACCAGCTACAGTAGGTGCAGGGTCAGGACTGAGGAATGGGAAGGCATCATTGATTTTTCTTGATGAGCAATAGCACGGGGCAATTGTATTTTATTTCCCAGCATCAGTTCATTGGAGAGCAGCCCTGCTGAAAGAGATCTGGGGAGCTCAGTCAACAACAGGTTGAACGTGAGGCAGCAGTGTGCCCTGTCATTCAGGAAGGCCAACAGTGCCCCGGGGTGCCCCAGGTCCAGAACTGCCACTGGGCAGGGGGACGGAGTGTCCCCTCCGTGCTATGCACCGCCAGAGGGCGGTGGGCATGGAACAGCTGCCCAGGGCGGTGGGCACGGCCCCAGTGCTGCAGCTCAGGGAGCTTTTGGACAACGCTCTCAGAGGGATTGGATTTGGGGTGGTCTCATGTGGAGCCAGGAACTGGACTTATAATGCTTGTGATTCCCTTCCAACTAGGCTTATTCTGTGACTTTATGGCTGTGTGCCTCTGCTCACTGCTCCACACCACAGCTCAGGAGGAGGAACAAGCCTTGCCCTTCACCCCTGCCTGACTCATGGCTCTGCAGAAGGGAGCAAGGACACGGCAACACCACAGGAACACAGAGTCCCACAGGCACCAGAAGAGGTGGAGGTGCTTTAGAAGTGAAGTGGGTAGTGCTCCCCTGGGAGCAAAGCCATACTGGGAAAAATTATGCAGAGTTATATAAGATCTCCTGATGCTTATTAGAATAAAATAACAGGTCTCGGGAGAATAAGTGGCCCAATGTGATGCAATAGCAATACCCAGCTGGTTCTTGGCAGCTGTTTACCTTCACTGCTTCCACAGTGGACAGGGCAGAAAGCCCTGAACAATTACAGCTTTCGGTGTGTTCCTGAGGTGAGAGCAGAGAGTGTCTCATTGGAATTAAGAAAGGGATAAGCAGGCAGCAATCTGTGCGGAGCATCAGGTTTAACCCAAGGCAGCTTCTAGGCTGGCTTGTGCTTCCAGAATCACATGGGTGTTTTCAATTACTTATCAACACTTTCTTTTGTTTAGACTCTTTTTGCAATGACAAACATAATGTCTTTGTGATGGCCTGAACTACAAGAAACCTTCATGGACGCATTTCTGGTAAAAAAGATTGAATCATCATCTCTGCAGTGTTTCTTCCAGGGGGAAAAAAAAGAGAGAGAGAGAGAGAGAGAAACAAAAACCACTTGCTAATTCGATCTCTATTTTGTTAATAACTTACAGATTTTGTTTGAATTTACAAAAAAAAAAAAAAAAAATCTTACAGAGTGGAAAAGCTATAAAAACTACCAATCTGATTAGAGTGGATGCCAGTGAAGTGCTACAATAGCAACTGCATGCTTGGGAATATCTCTTATCACAGTATTAAGGCTTTTAAAAAATATATATGCTATGAATTTAACCTATCTGAGAACTTCAAACTAATGATAAGCCTCCAGCTAATACTCACCTCTCTTTTTCTTTGGTGCTGTGTCAACGTATTACCTCCTTCACTAGTAAAACTAAAATCAGGGATATTTTTGTAAAAACATGAATGTCAAATTTAATCAAACTGCTTGTTCCTTCTGTCAGGAAAAGAAGTTACTTAATTTTAAAGATGTAGAAAACACACTATAAGTGATTCTCACTTGAAAACTTATTTCTGTAGACATGGGATAAGATACATACCAACTTACGACTTTTGGATTAGTATTTGGTCCTGTGAAACACAGCCATATGTACTGAATTAGATATTTTATCAGAAGGACGGTCAAGGAAATTTCCTTATGCAGTCTGGTAACGTTTCCAATGTTATAATCTATTTCTGGGCAGCAGTACAAGTAATGAATATTACCTGTCTCTGTAAGCTATTGCAGTTGTCCTCCGATAATGATAAGGAAGAGAATCTAACTCAAGTAGCCTGGGATAGAGTCTGTTGTGTATATCCAAGGTACAAAATCGAGCAATTGCCCTAATTAGGGGCAACAAGAACTAGTGCCATGAGGGATTTTTCTGACTGGTGGCTCCTAAACCCTTTTTCCTATGAGTTGAGGTTAAACAACCAGTGTTTTTACCTGGAAGTAATGTTACATTATGTGGAAAAATGAACACTACATCTCAAACTGGAGAGATGCCTTTCTGACAGACTAGGAAAGAGGGATTCTGGATTTTGTTTCTCTCTGACCTTGGCAGTCCAGCATACTTGTCTCAGCTAAAGTGCCATATGTGTAAAATAAGTGATGATAGGAGCAGTACCTTATAACCTATGGGCCTGCGAGGACAAATCCATCAATACTTCTCTGGCACTTTGATGCTTACGGTGATGAGAGCTATAAAAAGTGCACCCACAGAGAAAATAATCCATTATCTACCAGTGCAGAGGACAAACCCTAGCATCCGGTTTTTTAAAGGAGTTCAGAGTAAAGTGCCTGTTTTAAGACTCAGTTGCCTATTTTCATGATATTCCATTAATCTTCTAAGCTGGAGCTTGCAGGTCAGGCTGACAATTTATGTGTTGTAACAGCACAGGATAGCTCTGAACTGAAAGATTGAACACATTCTTACTACAGAAGTTAATTTACATTGGCAAGCTGTCCTTGTCTAAACATTGAAACACATGGACACTTCAAGTTCTGTCAGTCATTATGGCCCTTTTAAAAAGGCCTTGATAAGGTGCAGGCTATGAAACTCTAATGCAAAAAACCTTAGCAGCCTTTCCCTCAGTACTCTGGGTATATAATTAGGTTATGAAGCTGGATGTGGAAGCACCAATCCTATCCTAGGGCCATCTTTTGCTTAGGAAATACTGAACACAACAGCTTCCTGAATCAGATCTCTTCCCACCTCTTGATTTTCATTGCACAATTCAGCAAACCCTCTGTTTCTGTGCTGGGACTGGAATGGCTGCTTTGCTCTCCCCTTATCCCACAGCAAGACAAAGATGCTGCTGCTCCCCATGGACCACCTGCTGCTGTTCAGCTCATCTCCTTCAATCTGAGTTTCTATGGGAGAAGTGACGACTAAGAGCATGCCACTACCTGGCCATGTGCTCATGATATTCTTGGCTGCACCAGGGAAAGTACAGTGAGCAAGTCAAGGGAGGTGATACTTCCTTGAACTCAGTGTTAGTGAGGCTGCACCTGGAGTGCTGGGTCCAGCTGTGGGTCCCCAGTACAAAAGAGACCTGCACATACTGGAGAGGACCCAACAGAATGGCAGCAAGATGCTGAAGGGGCTGAAGCACCTCTCCTGTGAGGAGAGGCGGTAAGCTGGGAATGTTCAGCCTGGAGAAGAGGGGAATCTCCTCATATTCACAATTACCTGAAGGGAGGGTGCCAAGAGGCTGGAGTCAGGCTCTTCTAGTGTCATCTAGTGCCAGAACAAGAGGCAGTGGGTACAAAATGAAACACAGGAGGCTCTGACTGAACATCAGCAAACATCTTTCTCCTGTGTGGGTGATGAAGCACTGGCAGGAGATGCAGAGAGGCTGTGGAGTCTCCATTCTTAGACATCTCCAGAATATGCATGAATGTGGGACTTAGCACCCCGGTCTGGGTGTCCCTGCCAAAGCAGACGTTGGGCAGGTGACCTCCAGAGGCCCCTTCCCACCTCTACCCTTCCCACCTCACTCCTTCTGTGCTTCTGTGATGAGCCAGCTTGCTGGCTGCCCCAAGCTGATGCAAAGCATGTGGTGGAGATAAACATCCAAGGGCAGGGAGGAAAGCACAGGTAGGAAAGTGGAAACTCCTCCTTTCAGGAGCCACAGGACTCCTGAAATGGCTTCAGGCTCCAAATTTGTCTCAGAAGCTGGCCAGAAATGCTGTGAATTGGAAAGAGCTGGAGGGACAGAGATGTGCCATTGGGGGAGGCTGATTCTGTTTCAATTTCCACCTCAACACAAACATAATACAAATAAAGTCTCAGTGAAGGGATATTGAGAGTGCTGTATAATCACAAATACAGATGCCATCCGATTTCTTTTTATGCAGAAAAGAATGTGGTGAACCAATCTGTGTTCAGATAGCTATTCAGCCTTACTGGTAATTGGATGGGCAGTGTGCAGAGGCCAACCTTTACCAGAATGCTGAAATCTGCTGGTTTAAAACCTGCTCTCACAGCCTGCAAAGCAGCGGGTCTTCCTGCTTTGCCATAGGCAGCATATGTTGAGCTGAGCTGCTGGTGACACCCCCTGTCAGCATCGGGGAATTTTCCTAGCACAGACAAGATTTATATGAAAACTTTAACTCTAAAAGTTCTGAAGATCCACAAATGTATTCCTGAATATTTTTTTAACCAATGCGTCCAAGATGCTCTGTTTTAACAAGCCAGGTTTGATATACTACAGTATCCTCCCAGGCCAAGAGAAGATACTTCATTTATCAGAAGTCCTATTTTTCAGTTGATAAGCAGCTCTCATGCAGTATTCAGATCATATTCTGAGAAACACTCAGATAACTACCATCAGATGCCGTGTACAACATTCTACATCTACCATTTCCCAACCCTTAAAAGAAGTACTAAAATCAAGTAGAAATGATTCAAAATTGACTGCTGTGTTTTCAATTGTGCTGAAGTCTAAGGAAAGGGGGACAGAGGGAGTTCAGGATCTCCAGAGAAATAATTATTTCCTAATGTTTGCAGTAAGAGGTCACAGCTTCTACTAAATCATCCCATGTGCTGGTAAAGTACGTGCTCTTTTCTCACCCATCTTGCTTTTCCTACTGCCTAGAGCACCAAAGCTACAACATAACCAGTAGAAACCAACACGCAATTCATAGACAAATCTTATTTTACTGGAACCTCTAAGCTTTTGAGAATTTATTATTCCAGATTTAGCCTAGTATTAAACGAGAATGAAATCCAAGCTTTATAGAAAGAATTAGACTTGCTAACACGTCTTAATGAAGGAGAATTAACATGCAACCAACCCCAGCCTCATTTACCCCAAAACAGGAGCTGTTTTCCCAGGAAGGATATGGAGTGCTTGTGACTGCTTTCTTGTAGATCACGTGGTTCCTTCAGCCTACACTTCAAGTTTTGGAAAATACTTCACTGTCATCAACAGTCCACTCTTGGTCACATAAACTTCTAACTATTTCCACTTTGTTTTAATGGGTAAACAACTCTTAACTTCTTAGTATTGCTCACTTGGCTAATTGTGCATAAAGTTACATAGAAACCTCTCTCACTAACAACTCCTAGAATCTCTTTCTCCTTCGTGTTTGCTTTTTTTTCTTGCTTGTTCCTCAGAAACACACAACGGCTGACCTGTAGGCCATTGCTCCAAGGCAGTCACCAAGTTGTTCCTTCTGCTGCCAATTCCTTACCCTGACTTCAGTTTATGTACACAACCGGAGCTACAATCTTGCAAACATTTTGCACACACAGCTCTATGCTGTGGCAAGCTTAAAATCATCCCTATCTGCTCAGATAATCTACAGGTAAGTTTGTGCACAACTGATGTTTGATTTGTACAAGTGGGGCCAAAGGCCAATAGTGTGATAGCTTATTTTGAAAAGACACAGTTTTTTGACACAGAGAGATATTTGCATTAAAGTAAGATTCCTCCAGCAGTCACTAGAGCAGAACTGTTACTTTGGCCTAGCTCCTTGCTTGCTTAATGATATCTGGGTGATTTCACAGAAACAGTGGGGGCTGTGGCTTTGGAAGTCTGTTTCCTTGCTCCTAGATTGAATTAAACCTTGCCACTTACAGGTATCCCTTGCTTTTCCTTGCTAACAGTGGAGAATTGCGGTCTTCATTTACATACCAAACAGTGATAACAACTTCATAGAAGCAGTAATTGCAGTACATTTTCTGTGCCAAATACTTCAGATTTTATAGCACAGACCAATCCCATACTTTTCTCACAAAGCAGGTTTCAGAGAGAGAGCAGTGATTAAACATTGTTTGCTCAGGCTACACCACATCTTGATCTCATTAAGATACATTTCCCAAAATCTAAGCAATAGATTGGCTTCATACTCTTTTGGTAAACGCCTGACTTAAAAGTTGTGTAAAAGTGCAGTAGCCCAAAGCAGTTGCAATCAGTGAGAAGACACCAATATGGGGAGTAACCATTGGCTTTGGTCCATATTCGGGTGGGCATCTGCCGAGAAAGCAGAGTTAATGCCAGGGAAGCTTCCCCCATATCTCACTGCCAGCACAATCCACTTGAGCTTGTGGCACACAAAGTGCTCTGCTGTGGGTTGTGGAAGTGCAGCAATGCAATCCACACAGCACTGGGCAATGAGCCGCACAGATTACCTGCAATTCTAAAAACCACATACATGCAGCAGAGCAGAGCACTGAAGCCAACACACAAAAGATTAAGTATTAGTCTCAATCTAGTGGTTTTGCACTTAACTGTAATAACGAATAAAACCATAACTGTAAAATGTAATTAATTGCCACAATACATACCTAAATATTTATGTTGTCCTTGAGACCTGTTGTTCTGGATAAGATTTAATCTAAACATCTGAAAACCCATTGCACAAAATGTTGCAGAGCATGGATCTCCTTCCAGAAAGCTTGTCTGGGCTCAGGGCTGGAGCTGCAAGTGCATGCCTGTGTGCCCACAGCCCTGCAAGAGGCTTGGCATGGCCAGGAGTTCTCTGCATCTTGCAGGCTTGAGTCCCAAGTTAATATGTAACAAAAGGACTGCACAGCCGTGTGTGAAATCAGCAAGTTAAACATACATGAACAATAACTGCAATGAGGGAGAAGCAAGTATATTCACGTGAACATTTCATTAAGATCTGTTTGCTGCACAGTTTCATACACAGTATTTATGTATTTCCCATATGCAAGCAAAAAAGTTTGGGGAAGTGTTCTGTTGAAAGTGAAGTTAAGCAGTCCAGGGCCTAAAGCTGCAACCTCTAGTTAAGTATTGCACAAACAGTGTTGATTATTATCAGCTGGAACTTACTGGTGCAAGTTGCATCTGGCAGCGTGGCCAGTGTGGAAGACCAAGAGCAGCACATGTTAAATACTCCTCCACAAAAATAAGAATGAACCCCAAAACATTACTATGTAGCTCCAGTACTCACAGGTGTTGGCAGCAGAACAAAGTACCAAAATCACACCTGCTCATCTACCGGAACAAATAAAAGAGGTTGAAATCAAAGGTTAAATGACGTCTCTGAGAACTGCAAAGCATGGCATGAAAGTAACTCTCTGTGTAGAATCCACTGCAGGTGCAAAGCTGAGTTACTACTCAGTTATTATTATGGCAGAGCAATACAGGATGAAAAACCTGCCAGAAAGATAGGATGTGGTTCCCTGCTTTTGCTTCCTGGTGTCCGGAGGTAGAAACCATTTTACTCAGCCACCCAAACTGATGCCAGGATCTGTGCCTGGCATCACATTAACAAATGCAGAATGCTCTTGGCTTTGTGCTTTCTAGTCAGTAGGAAACGTACAGCTCCTTCCTCTACATCCCTTCCTATCCGCACAAAGTAATATATAACAGATTTGATATGTGATTCTGCAACTTCCAACTTCACTGAGTACTTTTTTTTTTTAATAGGATAATGTGGAGAACAACTGTAATCCTGAATGCAAGAGAACACTAATTCAAAGAGAAATGGGTTTCTGTATTACATTTATTGGAGTTATTCTGTGAATAATCACGAAGAGAATGTTTAATAGCAACATTACATTTTACTTCTTAAAAGAAGTGCCAACAGATTTACTCAGTAACACAGTTACATATCCCGAGAGCATTTCAAAACATTATTAATAATTCATAATGAAGTATCAGATTTCATATATATCTCATGCAATAATTTGAAATTCAGATATTGTTGAATCTCTAATTATTAGTAGTGTCATTTTAGCTGAAAGCTCTACTGGAATCTAAATACCAAGAAAATCAAGCACAAGAGTCTTAACAGCAGAACTATAGCTCCATGTTTGACTAATGCTCAAAGCTTTCAGTGAAAAGAGGAAAGCAAACTCGTCATTGTGATACTCTTCTCATTCAGTGTTGGTCTTCTGCCATTTTAAGCCTTCTGAACCAGATACAAGGGCCACTGAAGTTGAAGAGGCAATTTCCTCTGCTTCTATCAAACTTTAAGTAACGATTTTGATAAAGCCAAAGTCTAAATAATTTTCATAATCTCACATCAGTCACCAACGTTCTCATCTGTGGTGCTGCCATATGACTGATTATATTGATTATGGTTCTGGGTGAGAAAAAGTGAAGAAAATATCACATATTACTCTGAAGTTTTGAAATTTTAAGAGAAACTGAAATGCAGATAGTACTACATCTCCAGGCTGCTCACAAGTATGAAGAAAAGGCTTGGGATTCAGAATAAATAGGAAAAAATAAAATAATAAACAACTGAGAAACAAATGTGGAAAATGGGTTTTCTTACAGATTTTGTTATTCTCACACGGAAAACACTGTTCATGCTTGGCACGTCAAATTCTAATATAGAAAACAGAGCAAACTTTAGAGAGCTGTATGGCACTTCAATTTCTGGCAAGACTGGCAGAAAAGTCTGGTCCGACTTTGGCAACTCAGTAACTGAAATATCTTCATGAAGTTCCTGTTTAGAACAATAGATCATTATGCTTTATACCTGAATTGTTCTTCTAATCTCAGAATCTTGAAGTACCTAGCAAACTTGAGTTAGTCAGACCTTCAGAGCATGTGAAGCCTGTTATACTTGTTCTAACATTGTTTTTGTTTTTTTTTTTTTTTTTAATTGAAGAGGCTAGTGTCTGCTCTAACGATGTCCAATGTTCTGATACTGCTATATGTCCTGTGCCCTCATCCCAGGATCCCACACTGCATAACTATTGGTCGCTGCAGCAAAAGCTGGTCCCAACCAGCTGAACTCAATCAGATTTTTCTTTTTTGTCAACATAAGGCATAGCAGAGTGCTTCTCATCACTGGCATCTCAGTCATCACTACTGGAAACTACCTTCAGTGCACTCCACAAAACTTCTGGACTGCTTGTGCCCTGCTGTGTCATCCCTCTAGCAGATACGGGAACAGCTGAAGTTCCCGTGAGAGCCAGGGTTCACATACTATCTGTTCATGACAAATCAGAACACAGAGAAATAACAAAAAGAAATTCATAAAATTATAGAAGCACAGAATGGTTTGTGTTGGAACAGGCCATCGACTTCCAACTCCCTGCCATGGACAGGAACACCTCCCATCAGATCAGGCTGCCTAGCTCCCCATCCAACTTGACCTTGAACCCTGCAGGGATGGGGCATCCACAGCTTCTCTGGGCAGCCTGTGCCAGCTCATCACCACTCTCATAGTGAAGACTTTCATCCTAATACCTAGTATAAATCTCACATTTTAGTTTAGCACCATTACCTCTTTTCCTGTCAGTAGAACTGGTACTGATAGAGTCCCTCTCCACTATTTCTGTAGGCTCCCTTTAGGTACTGGAAGGCCGCAATGAGGTCTCCCAAGAGCCTTATCTTCTCCAAGCCTAACAAATCCAGATCCTTTGACTTTTCTTCACAGGAGAGGAGCTCCAGCCCTCTGAATATCCTTGTGGCCCCTTCAGGACCTGCACCAATAGCTCCATGTCTTTCTTGTGCTGGGGGCCCCAGACCTGGACGCAGTCCTCCAGGTGGGTCCTCACGGGAGCACAGAGGGACAATCCCCTCCCTCACTCTGCTGCAGCCCAAGATGCTGTAGGCCTTCCAGGCTGCAAGCGTATGTTGTTGGCTCCTGTTTTTTCATTCACTAAACTGAAAAAGAAAATAAAAAGAGGCAAGACTGCTTGTTGCTGTATCAACTAAATTAAGACATTTCGATCTTAACAGCTCCATGCAATACAAAGTAGGCCTTGTAAGAATATTTAGGCTAGCAATTGCAAATAATCCAGGCATAGTCTCATTCATAAGATCAATTTATCATGGGGTCATACAAGGCAATTAGGCCTGGACACTGAATGCAGAAGAGATCTGATTAACGACCATCACCTGAAAAGGTGTTCTAAGTGATCTGGTTCTATTTTTAAAAACATTTTAAAGCCTTTGAGAAGATTAATTCCTCAGCCAAAGAGCTGAGTACTTTG
Source organism: Lagopus leucura (assembly GCF_019238085.1). Lineage (NCBI taxonomy): Eukaryota > Metazoa > Chordata > Aves > Galliformes > Phasianidae > Lagopus > Lagopus leucura. The sequence goes on from NW_024962262.1 coordinate 3,657,708, forward strand.
CTGCTGCTAAGGTAAACTGATGAATTAATTGAATCTTCAACACCAGAATATTCTTTGTGGAATTCTGAAGGGATAGTGCTTTGTTATTGTTAGCATCAACACAAAAAAGACTGGTATCCTTTGCCCTGAAAGTCCTTGCAGCCAGATGGAAATATTCCAGCCACCTTCTCTCTCCTTTTTCTTTATCATGCCATTCAGCAAAAGATTACAATCGGAATCAAAAAAGTTGTTTCTATTCTTCAATAATGAAAGCTCATTTCATAAGGAAAACTATATAAAATCCTCATTAAGGGCATTATCTTTCCAGTACTGTCAGTGGTGAGCAAGTCTGAAGCTAGACTACGGAGACTAAAAACGGAGAGAGAAAACCCTCAGTTTGGAAGTAAAGCTCCATCTCGGTGCAGTTTAGGAGGGCTATTTTGTTTTATGCAGTGCTGCAATCAGAAATTGCTTTCTGTACTAGTTGCCCAGACAACTGCTACTGAGTTCCTCGCGAGTACTATGGCAAGAGAGGATTGCCTCTCTAGTCCCCTAAAGGAAGGAGATTTAGGGCAGTCAGTCAGTGTTTATGGCACAAAGAAAGGTACAGTGGTTGAAGACGTATTCAATGCAGAATAAGGAGGTGAGAAGGGTTAAGGAGCGACTGGTCATTTTAGCAAAAAACCAATATTCCAGAAGGATCTCTTCCTTCATGCTCTTCTATTCTATTGTACAGATTTAGAATGAGAAAATGCAGACCGCCACCACGGTGGTTATTTTGTTCCTAAACAAAAAACGTGATGGTCTCCGTGCCAAACCCCGTTGGGCTGTGGTGCAGTTTTCTCAGTGGTTCCTGTCAGATTGCAGTGAGGCTGGAAGAACTGCTGCTAGTGACAGGGGCTTTCCCCAGAGAAATGCCGTTAAGGGGTGGAATATCTTCTCAGATGGTAACTGTAGATCTTAATGCAATGATCCCAACAGTCCAGCACCAACAGCTGTCCTTTGGGAGTAATGGCAATACCAACCGGGCAGGTGAGTCCTTCCCGGATTAAGATATTATAGCCACCTCCTTTAGGAAAATGCAGGATTTCCTTACGGCTGCTGTCAGCAACGATGAGGTCTCCCCTGGCATCTACACACATCCCAGCAATGCACCTGAAATCCTCGTTCTCAGAGAAGAAATGGCTAATAAAATACTTGAAAAAAAAAAATACTTTTCAAATGAGATATTTGAAAATTATGGATTGTTGGGGTTACTTTTAATTATAAGGTCCCAATCAACACATTGGAGCAATGTGTTACTTTTCAAATAAGATATTTGAAAAGATACCAAATGGATGTCAATATTTAAAATAAGATACACTGGAAACAATAGTGAAAGACGCAGTACAAAACTTTTAGCCAGATTTCTGAATCTCCTTCTCAAGAGAAAGTTGTTACAACTGGTCTAAATTCCAAAATTTCAGCTCACCAACCATCCTGTCTCCAGGAGGCTTAAGGAAGAACATGAAACATGACAAACACAGAAATGTTTGTCCTCTATTTTGCTTTGTCATGGCAATCTAAAGGTTGGGGTCCTCCTAAATCACCAGCTGCATCCAGAACACACTGTTTTTCAGTTCTGTTCAGACAATCTCTCAGGAATTTTCTTGCTTCCTTTCTATTTTCACTAATTCTTTGGTTTCCACATCCCCACATTTCACTGAATTCCCATAACTAACTAACTACAGGGGGTGAAATGCATTTCCTTTAGTTTGATTTTAATCTCCTGCCTGGGCAATGCTGTGTCTGGTTGAAAGCCTCATCCTGCCCAAGGGAGTGGAGTGCTGGGTGCCTCCAGCCCTGCAGACAGATGTGTTGGAAGGGAGGTGATGCAAGAAACAGGAAGGATGGCTTTCCAGGCGGGATGAGTAAGGGGAGAGGCAGATATGCTAGCTAGGTTTGTGGACTATTGTCCAAACATTTAAACAATAGTTAATCTTGCTTCTTCTAACATTAAGAGGGGATTCCTAGTCTCAATGAATGCAGTATATAAATCATAAACAAATAATTCATTCCTTAAGTGTATGCTGTTTGGATTTTTTTTTCCTATACATACTATTCATATTTTACACTGTCATCCATGTTTTAACAAATGTATTTAATTCACTCCACCTTTTTGCAAGCCAGAGAGTCAGAGCTCTGCTGATGAATGCTGTCAGTTCTCCCAAATCCCTCATTCCTCTCTTAGAAGTCAGGGAACCAAAATTACCGTGTTCCACATCAGTCATTTCTCTAGAGTATTACAAAACCATGTATAGCAAGGTATTTATCCACCAGGTCTGCTTTCTTCCTGGACAGCTAAGCTGTTCCATCAGAAACACAAAAATGTTCTTACATAGCAGCTAGCCACCCAGCATACCAAGGAGCTGTGGAGCCCTTGGTTCATTGTTGAGGTTACTTTTAATTACAAGGTCCCAATCAACACATTGGAGCAAGGCAATAGCTTTGGAACATCAAACAGTTCCAAATCACTGTACTTAAAAATGCTGAGCCTTGTCATAAGCACAGAGAACAAGTTGCAAAGGCAAAAAGGAAAGCACTTCAGCTCAGGGTGAATTTAAAGTCCTTTTGCAGGCCTCTGCAGAAAGATGGTGATTTAGAAAAGTCAGCTTTCAGTAATTAATTTTGCAGTGTCATAACCTCCCAAATTGTTCCCATTAATTATCTCTAATCTGCAAACTGATAGCTTCACACATGAACTTCATTTTAAAGATAGTTTCTGTACAATATTTGCCTTTAACACTTTGCATTGATTTTATTTTGCTAACAGGAGCATTTTGCCTCATTATTATTACTACTACTACTACTACTATTATTACTATTAGTACTATTATTCAGGTTTTAATTTGATTTCTTTGATCTGTTAAATGGATGAGCCATTTTATTGACTCTGCCTGGAGACGGTGACATCTCCCTCTTGGAAACAAGCATTCTGGCTGCAGTTCAGTCTCTGCAGCAGTATTAATGCAGGGACAGAACCTGGTTTCATTTGAGCACTTTACTTGAGTTCTTCCATATGCAAGTAGGACACAAAATTATCATAATTAAGAGTTAGTAGAAAATAGAAGAGAACAGGAATAAGGAAGTACATTCCTCATCATGCCAATGTTAACAATAGTTAAAATGAATGCAGGATCTGTTGTAGAGCAAGAAGTTTCTTTCATTAAAAGGAAACATCTAACAAAGTATATGAGTTGAGCTCAGCAGCTGCTGCAGCGTCTGTCCTGCCCTGAGTGGGCAGTTCGGCGAGCTGTTTAATGTCTGAACTTTGAACATTACAACAGACTTTTATTTTCTACTGCCACACGTGTGTATAAAAGCCTTTTAAATTTTCTCATCATAGGAAATGTAGGAGAGATGAAAGGATGAAAGAGAACTTGTGTCAGCAGCGCTGGGAACATGTCAGCAGTGCTGGGAAGTTTGAGCTAGGGCCATAAATGCAATAAAATAGAAATTGCTGAAAGAGTAAGCTACAGAAATATCTATTTAAAATATCTGCTTAATTTCGTCAAAAGAAGAAATGAAGAAAGGTGGCACAGACAAAGAAAGCATGAATTACTTACTAAATCTAACACTATGCAGCTGATGACTAGTACTTACGCCAAGGTCACTTTCAATGAGCATGCAACAGCTGAGTCCAATGGGATGGTTTGGGTGAAGGAAAGAAATATATTTGAGGCAGCTGGTTCTTGTACACCAAATTAACCCGTATTGATGCATGCAGCAATGGGAGAAATGACCTCCAAAACAGCAGTGATGACTTCCAGGATCATGCATATAGTGAGCCCAGTGTATAAGCAGAGCCAGGTTACAATGTGCTTAAACTGCTTCTGAGTTTGTTTGACACAATTAATCAGATGTTCTCTGGAAGCATAAACCATTTTCACAAATACGAAAGCATAGAAACACTAAATACAACATTCTGCCTATGAAAAATCCAGGCTGTGATCAAGGAGCCTTGCAATGAGGGCAGGAGCAGCAGTGCTCCCAGGGATTCCACCACAGCCCAGGGCTGATGCTTGTAGCCTGGCCCTCAGATTTAAGTAAAGATACAGCATGGTGAGAGAGCCCACACATAACAGGAGAGCTGTCAGAGCCCTAACCTCTGCATTCCATCCACCCTAACAGTCAGCAGATAGCTTGCAGGAAGCTGTGGGAGTTAGCAGGCACTGAGCTTGCTCCTGAATGGACCTTGGTTAAGTGAGCTTTTCCCTGCAGTTTGTGTGTGCTAAGTAGCCCCATTTCTTCATATGGACCCCAGACTCAATTCCTTTGACAAACTGTACTAGAAAAACTACACAGATCTGTTAGAAAGCATAAAGTAAGCAGGCAACACTAAATACATTATCAAAGTGCATGAAACTATTGTAGTTGTGATGAAATGTTAGTGATTAATGTTCCATCCCTGAGGTCTTCAAGGTTAGGTTGGATGGGGTTTTGGGCAGCCTGACCTAGTGCTTGATCTAGTGGTTAGCAGGGGCTTGGAACTAGGTCCAACACAAGGCATTCTATGATTCTATGGCTGATTCTATGCTTCTGTGATTCTGTGATTTACCAGATTTCTTTGCCAACTGATAGGACACCAGTTTGCAAGAGGCTGTGTGTAAGGACCAGCCTACCAGTCACATGTGTGAATTTGTGCATTCCCAATGCTCCACTCCCCTGATGCTTCCAAATACAAATTTCTGAGCACACTTATGAATGGGGTATACTCTCCAGTTCTCTGGTGACTTTTTTAATCCATGCAAAAAAAAAAAAAAAAAAAAAAAAAGGTTTTCTGTTTAATGACACTTTGCCAATAATGTGTCTCTAAAGGAAGGAAAAAAATGCTTCATTTAATCTAAGTTTTGCCTTCTGAGTCTACATTAATTGGTGGGCTAATGGTTAGAGACAACACTAAAGACACTGTATGTGCCTTGATAAAGCTGGTTTGAAAATTGAAATATGTTGATGCCTTCCAGCATTGGATAAAACCTCAGCTGTTCTCTGTGATAGCACTTGTGATATTTGCAGTTTCCATTTTCAGCCTATCTATTTAGGTCTCAGTAGTCACATCTTTTCTCTTTCTTCATTGTCTCCTACAACCTTTCGTTTATCTTGCCAAACTTGGCCTTCACATACACTACTCTGCTAGAAAGTTCTCTCTTGTTACCATCCTCCTAACAGTGCAGTGTGGTCTGCACAGAAATCAGAACGTACACTGGGTTCCCACTTGCAGCAGATCAGTGGAAGTACCAACCATTTTCTTCAAGCCTCTGACCATTACAGCCAATGGCTAATACAACTAAGCTCTTGGTAAAGGTCTGTCTCCACTTACGGTCATTCTACTTGTGTGCTTAATATTCTCACTTTTCTCCCTCATAAAATATATTAAAAAATAATTCCAATTGAAAAATCCATCTTTGCTATGGATCCTGTTGATTCCATGAATTGGGAGTTCAGTCCTGCACACCATTTTCTTGCTTGTGAAGGTAATCCCATTAGTACCAGCAGAACGACTCCAGGACCACGTTGCTCCATGCAGTGTTAATACTTTGAGAGCAGCAAAACATCATTCTCAAAGGACCAAAAAATACGAAGAACCATAAAAATACAAAGAACACAGTATTAACCAAAATGAGGTGTTTCTTGTGCATTAGCAAGGATGATTAATGAATACAGGCTAATACTGTGTGATTGAAGACAAGAAAATGCAATGCTGAATTTAAAAAACTGGGGGAGGGTTACCTGAGTTATTAGCTGACTCTTCAGTCTGAGTGTGAGCTGGTGGGATTTTACACACAGATCTGAAGGCAAACGTGGCTGGCAGAAAGCTGGGAAACTGCCTTCAGTGAAGAGGAGCTACTTATAAAGAAATAGATGACTGGGGACAGAAACTATGTGAGGAGAGGAGAGGAGAGGAGAGGAGAGGAGAGGAGAGGAGAGGAGAAAATCATGCAATTTTGTGAGTAAAAAACAGATTCTAAAGAATCAGTTTGATCTCTTCTTCTCCAAAGGTAACGGGAAAAGGCTGCAAGTACACCCCAAAAGCCAAAACAGCTCCTGCTATTCCAGCACTACGTTGCCCAGCACAGGCACTGTTAACACACTTATAGTCACACCTCTCCTCACAAACATACAGCTTAATGCATAGCAACTATTTAAACTCTGCCTTAGGGGAATTCAGATAAGGAAGGCTTGCAACCAGTGCACCATGATACACTTCATATTTTCATTACCTACCTAGCACACCTACCATCACTAAAATCGCGTATGTGTGTATGTATGTTCACCTGTGTGTATATAATTGTTTACCACATTATTCTTAGGTTATTACAACAAAGTCCTGACTGTTCATGGCATGAGCCAGGTTCAATCCTTGGCTTCATGCTCATCTCAGTATTTTGCAGTTCACGTTGTTTTAGTCAGTACTGACAGCTACTGAAGCTCTGTGCAGAGAGATGAACGTGTCACACCAGGAATAAAATATCTAAGTCAGGAGATTAGAACTCATGTGATTTTGCTTCACTTTACTAATTGATCAATTACTAATTGTACCAACTATGTTGCTTAAATCTAAATCGGACCACGAGGACTTTAAATTACATTTTAATGGTTCAGGCTATGAAATTTTGGCTACTGGTTTCATAGAGTGAAGCACAGAACGTATGAAGATAGCTGCTAATATGCTGCACTGCCACAGAAACACCCACAGCTGTGAACAGTCTGGTTGAATTCCTGTCTAGGTGGGAAGCTTGTAAGAATCCTCTAATTAAAAGCATCTAGAGCCTTACTCAAGTTCATCTCTCAGACCTCAGCTGGGAAACACATCCGTGCAATGGTCTTCCCTTCTTCCCATGCAAGCAGGGAAAGCTGTAGGGTGTCTGTCCACTGGAGAGTTCATCTTCCCACAGACTGACTCAGTGCTACTGTCTGACTCTTATATGTGCTTTGAATAGACTACAATAACACCATTTCATGAGGTACAAAACTTCTAAATCACCTGACTGATGAGCTGCAATTGGATCGCTACTGTTTTCTTCCAGAAAATAAAAGTATAAATTCTGTGATTTGGAATATTCAGTTGAACGGGAAACAGTTAAAAATAATGCATCTACATTTGCTTACAATAAAATTTTAAAACAACTCACAAAATATAAATATCTCTGATGTAGCCCCATGAAAAGTTTCCAACAGGCATAAATCATTGCCCTTTATTCCCTTCCCTTTAAGTATTCTTTCTGAAAAATTCATCCAGCTCATCAACTTTTTATCTGAATAACAGTCTCTGTTTATCAGAACTGCTTCGTAAACTCTTGGAAGTGAGTTCTGCTTATGTCCTTCTAAGGCTATGGAAGTGAAGTATGCAGAGAGTGGTATCAAGGACTGTCAAATGATACTGCTCCTTGTGTTTATGAGTCAGAATCTGAAGGGCAGTCATATTTAGATGACAAAATAGAATAGAAGAATAAATGAGGAATGTTAACAGATACAGTAAGTTGGTGTTCTTTCCAAACCTTGTAGGAGAACATTACTGTGCTTAGGAAAGGAGAAACAAAAATACAGAATTACATATGAAATGCTCCAAGAAGATTTCTGGCCTCTGAGAACAGATGACTCTCATGCTACCAGTAGGAACGTCACTGCAAATTGGAAGAATGGTGACAGGCACCAATTAGTCACTCACTGCTTTGACATGTTTGGTTGCTCCTCATTCATTTGAGATTTGCTTACTGATTGTACGAATCCACTGAAAGTTGAAGGATTTTGGAAGAGACTTACAAAGGTTACATGGAAATCCTGGTATCCAGCTCTCTCTGGGAAGCTGGGCATTGAACTGATGAACTGTATCTTTAGAAATTATGCCAGCCAATTTGCACAGAAAAGGAGGGCAAGGAAAAACCAACATGGTTTTAGGTTTCTTTATTAGCTTTACCAGCTCAAACAGCACTACTTTCTCCATTAAAAAAAAAAAAAAAAAAAAAAATTAAAAATAGTCTGATTGGAACAGAACGAATTTGACCATTTGCCAAAAATTTTGAGATTACAGCCAAACTGTAATCTGAAGCTACAACACTTACGAGCCCCTCAGACGTGTTGCTGCCATCTACGTGCACATCTTGTGCAGAGAAAGTGATGCATGTTGGACACACAGCAAGTCCTGAGTTTTAGCAAGGTGCCCACCCTGTGCATGAGACAAAATCCCTATCCACGGGCAGAATCATGTGGCTCTCCTGCACCTTCCTGGGATTCCTGTGGTTTTATGGCTCTTCTCTTTCCAATTATATCTAGATGTCCCCACCACTGCTTTGGGTTCTAATACCAGTCCACAAGTCTACGCCCAAAAATGCCACCTTTTGTTACATGTGTTGTACAGATACATTCCTTCTTTTGTGAGATGACAGCATGATGCTTAGTAATTGCATGGCAGTCAATGAATTAGGATTAAATTGTGCCTGCAGCTGAAAGGCAGTACCTTCATCTCTTCATGTCTTCTCAACCTAGTCACAGCAAATATGTGTGGAATAGCAATGTGGTTTCCCTAATCCCACAAATAAACAAATAAATGAGCAAATAAATAAATAAATAAATAAAAGTAATGTTCCCTGCAGTTTTTTTTTAACCATGTTTTTTAACTGCAGACACAGATTCTACATTCATGAATGACATCAATGGCAGCAATTCCTTATCAAGACTTCCATGTAATTCCTCTGCTCCTAGGACATGACAAGGATCAATCTAGTACAATCCAGGATCAGAAATAGTATTCTCTAAGCCAAACAGGGCTGGATCAATCTCTTTGGAAACCACGTGTGAGAGCACAGAGTTGCTGTAAGGAAACATTTGGGGTTCAAAACACGTGGGGCTCGGGTGCCCTTTTCACCAAAATGCAGTAGGACAGGCAGTTTGCCACTCTCTGGTGTAGAAGAACTCTTGGCTCAAGTATAGTCCATACAGTGCTGCAGTACTCTGCAGAGTGTCACTGCGGTGCTCTGCTGTGTTGTGGGACGCACTTGTCACAGAAGGGGAAGAAGCTAATCATGAAGGCATGCATCCAAACACTGCTCAGCACTTTTCCATCCCAGAGGGAATACAGCAGTGAAGATACTGTCTGTCCCTTGCTCATGCAGGGAAGTTAGCCAGGATCACTGTGCTATTGGTACAGTTGTGGTGACACAACGTGCTACATACTGATAGGACTGCATGTTTCTATGGGATGAATTACAGGACTGAAGGCCAACACTAAGCCAGCGTGGTTGGAGGGACCAATGGTGGGATCAGTCAGGATAGCAGGACTGGGCCCAGCCAAGGTAGATGGAATCAATGGGGAAGGACCCCACCAGCGGGAACTGGGACAGCAAAGTGGTGGGAGGGAGGGCTGCCAGGAGGACATAGGGTCCTGCAGGGCTGGAGAGGTGAGAACCAACAAACATGGGGCTTCCATGCCTTCCTGAGGGTTTGTTTTATCCTCTGCACTGTGGAAAAGCTGAAGGAAATGGATTAGAAACAGATTTTACAAAGCTACATGGGAAAACAGGTAGAAAGAAGAAAACTGCACTGGAATGGTAAGTTTCACATTGCTTTTTTTTTTTTTTTTTGTGGATTGAGGGAGCAAACCCCAAGTGTCCCCAAACACTTCAACCTCACTTGAGTCACCTGGCAGCGCTATAAATGTTACATTTTTGCAGACCACGTAGAAACAATTTCTCCAATGCATGAAGCTTAAGCAAGCCTTCTTTTTGCATACGTAAGTATTTGTTCCTATACCTCTCATTTCCTCTCCTAAAACAAATATTTTTAAGTGTGGAACCACTGATACAAAACACATCTGAGACCTCCCAGGAGTGACTGCCTTTCCCAGGACTTCTCCTGCAGCATCTGGAGCTAGAGTCCCTGCCACACGTTTTCTTTTGCAAAGTCTTCCCATTTTATGACACTCGGAGCAACTGGTCGTGTTTATTGATCTTTCCGCACAGCTGCTCTTTTCCTACAGGAGCCCTAAGCCAGATTTTCTGTGGCCTGATGCATGAGGCCCCATGTGTCTCTGCAAGAGTGGGCTTCCTGATGCCAGCAACAGAGCCCAGAAGGCAGCGGATTTTTCACACTGAGAGTTTGTGGGTGTAAACGAAGCAGAAAATGCTACACACTGACTTCACTTCCCCTGTAAAAAAATGTGCTTGTTTGATGGATTCCAAAATCCCGTGGTAAGCTGGAGCCCAAAGCAGACGAGCTGCAGCACATGAGGATGTGGCAGAGGAATGCAGGAGGATGTGGCAGAGGAATGCAGGAGAGCTGAGCTGAGAGGCACAGCCAGCGAATGGGCTGTGCAGCCTCTGCATGGAGGCAGCCACCAGCCAGAGGCGTCCTCAACATATCTGCTTGTGTCCCTGGCAGCACCCACCTCCCCTCAGTAACTTCCACTATTCCTCACCCATTTTAACTGATTGAGCAGATCAGATAAAAACAGGAATGACTTCATAGAATCATAGAATCACAGAATTATTTGTACTGGAAGGGACCACTAAAGATTCAACCCCCTGCAATGAACAGGGACACCTACAACTCCATCATGTGCTCAGAACCCCATCCAGCCTGACCTTGAGTGTCTCCAGGGATGGGGCATCCACCACATCTCTGGGCAACCTGTGCCAGCTGTAAGAGACTTCTTTATATCCAGTTTAAATCTCCCCTCTTTTAGCTTGAAACCATTTCCCCTTGTCCTATCACAACAGACCCTACTAATGAGTCTGTCCCGTTCTTTCTTACAGCCCCCCGTTAGATACCGAAAGGCCATTCTCAGGTCTCCCCACACAACAACAAGCACATATGACCCTGAAATAACCCCAGTCTCTGGGGACAACATCACCTGAAGGTGGGTTATGTTTCACAGTTTGCAAAGGCTGCAAAGGACGGTGGAGCTGAGCACCCTGCTCTGGGGTCACAGCAGCAGCAGTCTCCACATTCAGAAGCACTCAGAAATGGACAGAGGTAGCAGAGAGGGTTTGTAACTTGAGGAAAGAAGGGGAAAAAAGTAGCAGAAAAGGAAACTTTCAGGAAAATATCCATCTTACCTCCCTGCAGACCAGTCCAAAGTGCAACTCAGAGAAATCTTACCCCGAAAACAGCTGAGGATCCCAGACAGAGCACACAACACAGACTTCCTCCAAACTCCCAGCCCCTCTGTGCTGCCCAGGAGCCGCAGCCCCCAGGCTGGGCGGGAGGAACAGTTGGGTGAGTGTCAGCACCGCACGCCCCATAAATTCTCCCACAGCCTTCTGAAGACGTGCGTCCCTGAGCAAAACACCCAAATCCCGCAGGCTGTTGACATAGTAACCACCCTGAAGTTTTTTGCCCCCCTCAGAAGACAGTTGCGTAAAACAATTCACAATAGGAAGGATTTATCCAGCCTGCAGCGTGCCGGATTTCATGGTTTTATTTAAGTAAGGAGCAAAATAAAGAGTGTCAATGTTTATACATCAGAAACTTCACACCCTAACCAAGGGCTTATTTCATAGCTGCAGTTACTATTAAGGTCTTCCACAACTCTTCGAAGGAAGTGCATTATTACCCAAACAAATGACAAAAGCTCATTTCTAATGCACAAGTGAAGTAAAAATACAGAACCTTGTAAGGAAGTTTGAAAATGTTTTGGATTTTCCTCTATTTATTTACATACATTGAATCATGAATCATTAAGGCTGGAAAAAATCACTAAGATCATCCAGTCTAACCATCCCCACCATGCCCACTGACCATGTCCCTCAGTGCCACATCTCTATAGTTCTTGAACGCCTCCAGGGACAGTGACTGCAGCACCTCCCTGGGCAGCCTGTGCCACTGCCTCACCACTCCTTCTGAGAAATTCAGATTCCTCCAAAGATGCTTGAACCATTTTAAAAATCCCCAGTAAAGTTCACAAAACCACAACAGCTACTGGGGGACATAACAGCCAGGCTGCCCTGCACGTCTTTTTCCAACTGTGGCAGCAAACAGATGGGAACGTGCGGAGGTTAAAGTCACACTGAGTGGACCTTGACACCTGGAGTTGAGTTGAGCTTTACTTGCAGCACTGCAGTGCTCACTCAGCATTGCCTTCTGAAAACTGCTGTATTTGTTGACCTGAATAAGAGCTGAATTCTGTGTTATTTACTAAAGAAAATTTGTCTTTGAACCAGATTAGATCTGTGCTTAAGCTTGGAAACAGCAGAACCTAGAGTATTTCAGACTATGCACCCTACCACCCCTTTTCCTCCAACCCTGCCATTCATTACAAGTGGCCACGACCTTTCCCCACAACACCCAAGTGATTTTCATTTAACTCACACTGTACATCTCACTGCCCCTCTAAATCTTCATCCACTTGTTTTTCCTTGCCCATAGCAGTGGGAGAGGAGCTGAAAATCATCAGTCATTTCCCAAGCTGTCATTTGAATGGGAAAATCCTTCAGAAGAGAAGAAAGAGAAGAGATGCAGTGGGTGCCCCTCATCCTTTCCCTGTGTCCCTTCTGCTTTCTTCGTTTGCTTTGTGCCACGTCTGTGCTGGGGCCTCCAAGGTAGCTCCTGCAGCAGCTCCAAAATCAACCCACCAAAACGCCCTAATTTTCCATTTCATCAGCTCCAGTGAGCTGCTCTCACTGTAATTGTGCAATTTCTGCCTGCAGACCATGGGCAGTGGTTGGTGGGCAGAACAGTGGCCCTCAGCTACAGCTGATTACACCAAATGCTGAATACCCTTCTGAGCCTTTCTGTGCCTGTGCTGTTCAGGACAGTAGTATTTCCTTATCCCACAGACTGAAATAGTGTTGTATCTCTACATAGGTAAGGAGTGCCATACAGCTGAGCTTTTTCAGAAGGTAACCGACTGCAGCGCCTGCGATTCTCTGCACATGGTGTGTAAAATCAGCCTTCACAAACTCAGAACTCAGCTTTGAAAAACATGTTACCATCTGGTAAAAGTAAGCCAGAAGTAAACCAAATTTCCTTCTGCACAGTGTGCATATCAAACAGACAAATGCTCTGCTGTCAGCAGCAATACAAGTACTGAAGCCTCTCCACTTTTGTACTTTGAATGCAATTTTCATAAAATAAGCTATTAACTGAAAGAACAAAAGTGGTATAGATCCTATAAGTTATTTTCAGCAGGGCTTTAGCTCTACTTTCCCTGGTAAATGTACACAATACAGTTTGTACTAAGACTGGTTAACATTGTACTTTTGAATCTGTTCTTGACCAGATTGCGATGATATTCTCCTTGGACTGTTTACTCATCAATTATATCCTAATTAACTGATTTGAGATACACAGATGACTTGGAATTGCAGCAGTTAGGCAACATTATCCCTGAGATTTCATGAGATAACAGAAATTTGCCAAATCTCACTTACTGGGACTGCTACTGAAGGCGAACCACTGCACTGCAGAGATGGCACGGAAGTCCTGTGTCCTTTCATGATGGGGTTTGGGAAAGCAAAGGAATAAATGAAAGCAAGAAGTGGGCTGTGGCCCATGAGCTGCCTGCACAAAGCATTAGCAGCTGCTTAGTGCTGTGTTTGCAAATGCTGTGGTTCCTCTAGAAACACTTAATCCTGCCTGAATCCTGGTTGGCATTTAGGGTGAAGTGAAGGCTGTAAAAGACTGTTCTTGATTACCTGCTCATCTGTATGGTCCGTTTTGCATGACAATGGATTTTCAGCAAGATTTTTCAGGCTTAATTATTCACTCCAGGTATTGTGCACCTATTTATGAGAATGGCTCTGAAAGTGAGGCTTCCTATGTTATGATGCTGGCCCACAACATCAGAGGCAGGTGGTGGTGGTGTGGCAGTAGATGTTGAATCTTCCCACCAAAATTCCCTTACATGTTGTTCTCATGTGACGGATGGCAGCAGAGGGGCAGTCTGACAGAATGGTGTTTCACATGGAAGTGCATATGGAGCAAAGGTGTGTCACTGAATGCCTTCATGCAAAAAAAATTGTGCTCATCAACGCTTGCTGAATTTGAGGAGACTGAACAGTGGATGTGAGCACAGTGAGGCAGTGGGTGGTGCATCTCAGCAGTGGCAACAGCAGTATGAAATACAAGCTATGTTCCAGACAGCCATAATCTTGTTCATCCCTGGTTAAAATATGTAGTTCCTGATGGGGAACATGTTGAAAAATAGTATTTTGTACCTGAGAATCTGCTCTATCAAACAGAGCTTTTGTGCTTTTTGTATCTGTTGTAGTTTAAATCAAAATTAATAATAGGCCTTACTTTAGGAGTGACTTGCAGACTGGTCATGTGCAGTGGCCTGTTTGATGGGATGTCCCACAGTGGAGTGGGGATATTTGCTTGTTGTGCTGAACATAAAGGAGGAGACAAAGCAGAGACAACACAGGAAACTTAACATCCCCTGAAGCCAAGTCGTGAGAACTTGTAAGTACAAGTAAGTACACTTAACTATTCTTTAAGTACACTTAACTATTCTATAGAGTACAACACTGAGCTACAACTGGCAGTGGGGGGTCTTGAAAACCATTTCATAAGTGGCAAAAAAGAGCAGAGTTCTCCTTTCCATCTTAGGGCTGATTTAAAAGTGAATTGGATTTTACCAAATAATATCCAAAAGATTCTACTCAGTGCAGCAGGATGAAATAAGTCTTCTCCATGACCACAAATATTTAAAAGATGAAATCCAGAATAAATTCACAAACAAAGAAACAAAGAAGGTTTGTGTCCCACTCCTACAAAAGTTGAATCATAGAATCGTAGAATCGTATCACAAAGATAAAATCTATTTCAGTACAATGAGATAAACCTTATAGAAACCAGAACAGCAAGCCAAGCTCATTTTGTAGCTGCTTCGCTGGTTCAAGCAAACCAGACTTTGTATCATAGAATGGTTTGAATTGGAAGAATCCTTACAGACCATCCCAACTCCAGGTATGGGGCATCCACAGCCTCTCTGGGCAGCCTGTGCCAGAGCCTCATCACCCTCTCAGTGAAAAAATTCCCCCTGACATCTAATCTAACCTTTCCCTTTTTTAGTTTAAAGCCATCCCTCCTTGTCCTAGTGCTATCAGATAATATAAAAAGTTTATTTCCTCCTGTATATAAGCTCCCTTTAAGAACTGAAAGGCCACAATGGGGTCTCCCCATAGCCTTCTCTTATCCACACTGAACCCCAGCTCCCTCATCTTGTTTTCATAGGAGAGGTGCTCCAGCCTTCTGATAATCTTCGTGGTCCTCCTGTAGACCCTCTCCAACAGCTCCATGTCTTTCATGAGCTGGAGGCCACAGGCCTGGATGCAGCTCTCCAGATGGGACCTCACAAGGACAGTGTAGAGAGGGACATCCTCTTCCCTCTTCCTGCTGGCCACCCCTCTTTTGATGCAACCAGGGATACTGTTGGCCTTCCGGGCTGCAAGTGTGCACTGCTGGATCATGTTCAGGTTCTCATCCACCAGGAATCCCAAAGCCTTTTCTTGCTGAGCTGTTCTCAATGAGTTCTTCTCCCAGTCCGTACTCACATCTGGGATTGCCCCAACCCCATTGCAACACCTTGCACTTGGCCTTGTTGAATCTCATTAGGTCTGCATGGACCCACTATTCAAGCCTGTTCAGATCCCTTTGGATGGCATCCTTTCTTTCTGTTGTATCAACCGCACCACTCAGCATACTGTCCTTAGTTGCTGAGGGTACACTCGATCCCACTGCCTAGGACATTGATAAAGATACCAAAGAGCACCAGTCCCAAGGTGTCCCAAGGGACACCACTTGTAACTATATTATTCATGATTATCTTACTCAGTGAACAGAAAACTCCTCATTTTCTTCCTTCTGGATTGTTTTTTCTATTTTAACTGCCCACCACCAAGCCAAGATAAACTAGCACTGCCTCAAAGGAGGAGGAAAACAGCCCTTGGGAAAGGGAGGGGAAAAGCTCCTCTTCACATAGACAGAATAACTCCCATGAAAGTGTTAATCTGTTTAGAATTACTGTGCAGCTCCTTAGCACTTCAGAGCCCTAGGAGTTTTGAGTCAGTGAGTCAGTTCAGGTCACAGAATCACAGAATTGTACGGGCTGGAAGGGACCTCTACAGACAATTGAGTCCAACCCCTCTGCAAATGATATGATATTTGTACCTGGACAGCCAAAAGGCTCTGGTAGGAAAAAAATAAATAAATAACAAGAAAAAGACAGCAGCAGATGAAGTTCTCTTTCTGTCAGGATTGTGTACTCTCATTTCAATTGATACTTTCTGTTTTACCAAGTCCTGCTGTGAGCCTACTCTTTTGGTAAGCACATGGCAGCTCCCACCCAACCTTGGTATGCTGACATCACCCTCTAGCTCCAGGCAGCCCTCATCCAATGAGGAAATGCACCTGAGCAGAGGAGGAAGGAAACTCAGGGAGCATCAAATATCAGTCTTGAGTGCCAGTATACCATAGCAGGCTGGTGCAGTCATCACTGGCTTTCTGTCAGAAACATTTTGGAAACGACACTTCTTTTTGTCTTGTATCCTGTAGCACATACTTTAAGGCTGATGTTCTGCCTCCTGTCTCACTGGCTGTTGCAGTGCACAGGTTGCACATACTGAATGCTTGTGGGAGTAATTTCAGTTGAATTTCTAACTCTCCTGTTCATAGGGAGCTATTTTGCCTTCTGAAAATGAGAATCCTTTTAAAGGTCATGCAGCACTGGTGTGCAAGGCTCTTGCTCAGGTGGACTAGCAAGTTGAAAGACCAGTTTGAGTTCTGCCATGCCTGGCAGTTTCATATTTCCTCCTCTGTCCGTGAATCTTCTCTATGGAGGAAAAGCACTCAGAGAGAGGCAGAACATGCAAGATGGATACTTTCTCAAGCACAGCCTCCTGCTGGCACAGTGTTACTCGATCAGTCGCAGCCGGAGCATCATTATTTAAACGTGATATTTCTGCATGTAATCCAAGCTGTGACATCAAGTCCACCAGCAGCCTCTGTTGTGCTTTAATTCAGCAGCTGCTCAGCACCACACAGCCATTTGCTCACTCCCCCTACACGGGATGAAGGAGAGAAGTGGAAACAGAATAGAAGTCGGTAATCAGAGCTGTATTGGAGATGGCAACAAGAGGAGCAGCAAGGATATTGGCAGAAGGATAGCAGGAGGAAGAAAGGAGGAGGAACACAGGCCAGTAGCAGGCCAGGATGTAAGGAAGAGCAGGCACGTGGGGTCTACAAGGTACAAGGAAAGAGGTAAACCATGCTGGGTCTGTGCAGGGTGCTGTAGCCTAAGAAACTCTCCGTGAGCAGCTATCTCCCCATCCTGGTTATAGAAAGGTTCACAACAAGGTGGAAGCAAGGAGTTGATCACTGCTTGTTCTTGTGTTTCAGACAGTTTTGGCATGAGCCCATGACTCCCCAGCACTATGTAGTCACACTGCACTAGCTTTAAAATCAGCCACAGAAGGGAAGTGCAGAGTGTGGCTTTGGGAAACACACCTAAATGAGGATGCCCATCAGGATGCCCAGGACAGCGCTTGCCTCAGCATGAGATGAGCCTTGTGAGCCCTGTAGAGCCCAGCTGGCTTGGGCTGGCCATTGGGTCACACACTGGGCTTTCCACACCATCTGTCTTATTTGGGATTTCCCCTCAGCTCATCTCCTGGCAGTAGTAGTCCAGTTCCAAAGCAATGATTGGAAGAAATGACCCCGAGCACACCAGTGCTGGCCACTTCACAGCTGCCATGTAGGACCTGGACACAAGCCTTGTACAGCTGGCTCAGAAAGCCTTGTGCTATCAGCACTGCCATCCTGGTCAGATGACTTCATATTTTCCTGCCCTGAGGCTTTTTGAGCAATATGTATATAAAAGAAGATGCTGAGCATTTCTTTAAATTAATCAGTCCTATAGGTAATCAGCACCCGATTGGATTTCCAGCAATACAAAGAGTCTAATAGTTAATTTGTTCTTAGAAGAAGATTTTTTCTTTTAATGCTCACCAGTATTTTTCCACGTTGCTCCATGTAACTAAATTAAGTGCTCTGATAACAGCACTAAGAACAGTGGAAAAGCCAACATATTAAATAAACTTGGCCACTTCTCATATTTTACGTGCCATCTCTTGCTCACAGCCTGCAGGTTTAAGCACTTGGCAGTGGGAGCCAGGGCAGAAAGTGGCACTGAAATTTCCTCTTTATCTCAATCTGAGTTTGATGACTTTTATCTGCTCACCAAGGCAAGAAAGCCAGAGCTTTTTGTGTCATTACTTCGTATGCTGATCTGCAACCCAGATGTTTGGAGGCCTACTAGAACAAGAGAAGAAATGAAGTATGGTTTAGAGCTACCCTGCAAGGTCTTTGAAACTCAGGGCTGCAGTGAAGCTTCGAAACATTGACTAAAAAGAGGGCCTGATACATCCATAGCACTGCTTCAACTCAAAAAAACTGGAGATAATTTGTACAAGACAGCTCTGCTGTCCCACTTGTCCTCTGGAAGCTCACTGCCCAGCTCCTGGTCAGCAAGCCAGGACACCCTCCTGCTTGGGATCTGTGGAGCGCATCCCATCACGGCTTGGTCTGATGCCCCTGCCCATGGCCAATGGCCTCACTGTTTTTCTCTGCTCATGAAAAAATACACCTTGGGTGTCTGAGATTTCACTCTGGATTTTAGCCTGGATCATCCTCCAGGCCATAGAGGTCCCACTGATGCTGTCACTCAGATTTTGTCAATCACAATGGGCTGTTGTGTAGCAGCATGTGGATTGCTTATGGTAGTGCTTTGCCCAGAGACATGGTTTCTGGTTTTCAGTAAACAAAAGGCAATGCAAGTAGGGGGAAGATGACTCAGGCAATGCAAGTACACAGATGTGCTATGGAACAAACATTATGTGATCTAGGATTCCTCTGAGACTTTAAAAAGGCCTATTTAAAAGGACTACATTATTACCTACAGGTTCTAACTGAAAACAACAAGAATAAAGCTTGTTTGTTCATTTAAAAAAATGCATATAGAAATAATCCTGCTTCTTAAAACAGTGAGAAATGGCACTTTGAAAATAATAATATATTACTTTGGACATAAATAGCTGTCAAAAAAAGACAAGGAAATTAGCAACTGGGGACTTCTCACTGAGAGGCACTTGAAGCCCCCTTTTGCCACCTGGAAAATCTCTCAGGAGAGGTTCACTGCATGGCTGGGGGCACACATTCAGGACGTCAAGAAGAAGCTATTGCGTATGATAAAACCAGAGGACTACTGTCCACTCCTACTCTTTCAAGGTGGGACACAGGAGGCTGCAACAAGGAAATTACAGAATATTTAAAGAGACTTTTGTCACGTGGGAAGATATCAAAAGGATGAAGTAGTGTCCTCCTCAGTCCTCCTGCCTGGTGACTGGGATCCAGACAGAAGGAGAACAGATCAGTTGAATGAACAGCTGCATGGGTGATGTTGTGTTCAGTGTTCTGGTTACTATGATAATTGAATCATAGAATAGCCCCTTCCAGCCTGACCTTGAGTCACTCTGGGGATGGGGCATCCATCACCTCTCTGAGCAACCTGTGCCAGTGTGTCACCACCCTTACCGTAAAAAATTTCTTCATTATATCTAGTGTAAACCTCCTTTCTTTTAGTTTGAAACCATTTCCCCTTGTCCCATCTGAACACACTCTGTAGCATAGCCTGTCCCCTTCTTTCTTACAGTCCCCCTTCGTATACTGCAAGGCTGCTCTTAGGTCTTCCCAGAGCCTTCTCTTCTCCAGGCTGAACAGCCCCAGCTCTCTCAGCCTGTCCTTAAAGTGGTGTTCCATCCCTTGGGTCATTTCTGTGGCCCTCCTCTGGATGCACTCCAACAGCTCCATGTCTCTCCTGTACTGAGGACTCCACATCAGGATGCAGTACTCCAGGTGAGGCTTCACCAGCACAGAGCAGAGGGGCAGGATCACTCCCTCGCCCTGCTGGCCATGCTGCCCAGGATATGGTTGGTTTTCTGGGCTGTGAGGACACATTGCTGGCTCGTGTCCATCAAGAAAATACTGGGCAGTAAGGTGGTTGGGCTAATTAGCAGATCATTAAGCTAGATTCAGTGTGGAAAGGCGATGTACTTCTGAGTGACAGAGAAGAGCTAGGGAACACTGTCACTTTAGGAAGCAGCAGGGGAAAACCTCAGAGTTGGCTGAAGGAATGACCAAATGTAGCTTTCCTTCCCCAGATTTTGGCAAAGGGCTCCTGCATAAATGAGGGTAAGCCAGGTCAGTGAAAGGAGGATATAGGTCTTCAATGTGTAATGAGGCAGAACCTAAAAATCTACGGAACACAAAGGAAAGGGAGCCAGGTCAGTGAGGAGAATGAGATGCATCCCTGAATCTGCCAGATGCAGTGATGAAGACAAACCATATGCAAGATCCCAGCACGATAGAGATCCTATCAGCTGAGTCCTAGCATTCCTTTTGCAGACCAGCAAAATCCCAAGCAACAGTGCACTAAACCACTCCCAGCACAGGGTTTTGACTGTGGGTACATGGTTTCTACTTTTTGCTATGGTTCTGGAGACAGAAGAGATACTCAAGGCAGCCTTAGCCATGAGGAAGGACTTTGGCTTCCTTATAAGTTCACTTCCACTCATTCACATGTTGCAGCAGAGCTCTGGGGGGCACTCGGAAGGGGCAGATGAGTGGATATTAAGATCTCTGGCTCTCCTGGTAAATCCAAGCCTGCCTAATTATACTCAGAGAGTTACAAGGCACAAAACCTGCATATAGAATGTGATGTGCTAAAAGATGTTGACTGACCCCAAAGATGGCTTTGAGCTGGACACCAGCTCAGAGGCAAGAATTGAAACCCATGGTCAGAGCCCATTGGCATTCTGCTTTTTCTAGAGTCTGAAGTGAGGCAGAACCTACTCTCAGCATTGTTAAAGTAAGTGTAGACAGTTAAATACCTCTACATTGGTAATGCTACATATAATATTCTATTCACAAGACATTAATAGGCCCAAAACTTGCATTCTACTACAGTATTTTCTTTCTTTATATGGTTACATTACTTTGTTGGGCACATTGGTCATAGCTCCAGAAAGTGGCAGAGAGATAAAGGCAATAGGCCAAGAAAGGCAGAATATAAAACTTGGCTGCCAAAGAGAGCTCATAATACTGATGTCACTGGTAACAGCCACAGGAAAGCCTTTTGTCACTAACAGAACCACTGACAAGCATAGTCACTGGCAGTCATCTGCAGATTCATTCCAGCAGATTTGTGTTGGTCTCGTGCCCATAGAGCCTGCTGACCTTTATGTCCAGAATGGGCATCTTTAAGAATCAAGACATGAAAACTATGAGGTAAGATAGATGAAGAGTAGGGCCCTACTGGAGAAATGGACAGAATGGAGAGAGCACAGTGCTGTGGAAATGGACCTGGACGAACTGGTAACAGTCCTTTCGTCTTCACAACATCTTTTAATCTTCACTAACAAATAGACCCTTGCTTTCCATTTTGTCATATTTCTTAAAGACTCGGTGGAGATAGAAGTCAGAATTCATAGAAATGCTGAGCAAAAAACCAACACTCTACAAACAATAAGCGAGAACAATAAGTAACTAATGAATTTAGGACTCATGAGAAGTGACTATCTTACTGTGCTGCAGTCAAAATCTCTACGTATCTTCCCTAGGAAACAAAGATAACATCTGTGTGGCAGCTCAGGTAGACCTCTGCCACTCAGGAATGGCAGCCAGCCTTGGAGACGACACTTCAGAGCTCACAGACATGGAGATGGCATGCTCACAGCCTGTGGCCTGTCTCTGGTGAGTGGTGTCATTCAGCTGGTGTTTTTCTGCAGTGACCAACAACACTTCTACCTCCTCTGCTGAAACATCCTCAGTCGTTGCCTAGCACAGACCTACATCTTAGACATGTGACATTTATCACATCATCTCCTGCAAATGCCCTAAGAAACCCATGCAAAATCCAGTAGCAATTGGAAAAAAAAACGTCAAAGGAAGGGTCTGAAAGTCATTCTCTTACCTTCTTCACCCTGGAGCTGGGCAAAGGTATGAGGAGGATTGTTGCTTAGAATACTGCTTTATTTGGGGCAGTGGCTTGCACCAGCTAGTCCTGGCTGCACTGCTTTAATTAACCAGTTCTTTATTGAGTATTTACAGTGTTATTAGTCCCACTTATGTAGGAAATCCTGAGAAAAGGGCACGTAGTCTCTGTAGAGCTCTCTGTCTGCCTGATTCTCAGCCCCTGGAGCTGTGAGATTTGAGGAACACTTGTGTGTCGCAGGCAGAGCAAGCTATGTCCTACTTCAGCTGAGCAGAACAGGGCCACCACAAACCAGCAGAGCAACCACGTGAGGAAAAGCCCTTCCAGCACTTACGCAGATAAAAGCCAAGCAGCTCCCTCTTCTCAGTGGCAAAGAACTGAAATAACACTTGCATTCCTCACAGCTACTGGCAAATCGTGGCATGACATAATATCAACACTGTGACAATATACAACAGTTGTTTCTTGCTCTCTATAATCACTTAGGCAAATCACTCCATTGGTGAGACACAAAGATGTAGAAGAAAACACAATAACACCTTCTTTCTCCTCAAAAAGCATCATGTTACATTTCACGTTTCCAGAGAGAAAGAGGCTACAGAAGAAACACAACATCAAAGTCCTTCAGGGATTCTAGAAAGCTAACATCCGGAGAGCTGGCTTTCTTACTCTGAATTGGAGATGACTTAAATGAAGTAATCAATTAAAGGTATTTGGGTACAACATGGTAACACAGCCATTAAATGTAATCAAGATCTTCTTGCCTTAGCTGATAGATGATACTCTAGGTTGCTTATTTCTAATTCAGAGAGGCTCCCTGATAACACACAAAGAAGAAGTAGACAAGAAAATAATGACAGCACCTGCAAGGTGCAGCATGGAATGAAAACAAATGGTTTTCTCACACATCTGCAGGCCAGTAAGCTTTCCATCAGGCCCTGTTTACAGAGGAACAGATTCTTCACTTGCAAGCTCATCATCAGGAAATCAGCAATAACAGGAGATCACAGCTGTGTGCTCTAGCTCAGAAGAAACTGAGAGGGAAAAGGAATGAACATCCTACAAACAACTTCCCTTTATGGGCCATGCATTAATATCAACATGGCTGGAAGCTGGTTCCAGGAGATGATCTGTTATACACGGTGGTATTTCATGAGCTGACAGGTCTATAGCTCAGGCCTTGAGACCTGTCTGAGATGCTGGTGAGACATGGGCAATGCAATTATTGCCAAAGAAAACAAAATAGCACAGAGATCCACCAAAACCTATCTTACAGGGGCTCAGCCATGAGGCCAGGACAGCAGTCCCAAAAGGAACATGTTTGAGGAAGAGCTGGGTAATGCAGATGCAGAAAGGAAACCCACTTTCCTTTGTGTCAGTGCAAAGAACAAACTATGTCTGTCCATCTGTGAAAACCACAAACCATGGTGCAAAAGCCGTGGAGAATAAAGTATTAGATGTGTTGCTGTGAGGGTCTCTGATGAGCTACTAATTTTGGTGCTGAACTCTGGGCCTTGAGACCCTGAAGTGAATTTTTAACTCTGAGATTAGCTGACATGTACTGAGTCATCTTGTGGTTATGTAAAGCAGACCTAGAGGCACACAGTGAATTGTCAAATGCTCTGAGGATGAAACATGAAATCCAGTGCTGTTAAATCCACTGTTAGTAAAAAACAAACAAACAATGTTAAGTGCATATTTGGCCATAGGAAAAGTTGAAT
This sequence comes from Lagopus leucura, assembly GCF_019238085.1. Classification (NCBI taxonomy): domain Eukaryota; kingdom Metazoa; phylum Chordata; class Aves; order Galliformes; family Phasianidae; genus Lagopus; species Lagopus leucura. Next base: position 3,681,432 of record NW_024962262.1, read on the forward strand.
TAGTTCTTCTAAGCCAATACATGCATTCAGTCAGTATGAATTCTCCAGACTGCCCTTATATACTTAAATCTTCCTTTAGTCCTTTGGACATATCTAGTATTTAGATGTTACAGATCAGGGATTGCCCTGATCCAAGTGCAATACCTCGCACTCAGCCTCATGGAGCCTTATTAGGTTCACTTGTGTCCATTTTTCAAGCCTGCTTCCAGCAGCAAGGGTTTCTCTGGCATAACTGCTGGGAATACTTACATTGACTCTTACATTGACTGTCATCTTGCAAATGCCTACCAGCACTTCCCAGGGCTTCCTGTCTGATCTGTGGTGGTGATAAGACAATGAACAGGAGTAGATTAATTCTTCTCACTAGATAGGGAACTCCTTGAACAGCTTAAGCATACAGAAATATTTAATCTGGAGTCAACAGGTGCCATGAGAAAAGGATGAGTTCTTCGAGGCTGACTCCCGATTTGATCAGGGAAGGCTGCCTTCAAGGTGATACTCCCAAAGAATAAACCTCCACTATAAAGTGTCCCACTGACTGACTTGTATTTTTAAATTCCCTCTCTGGGTAAGATTTAAATGTTAGTTTGGAAATGGTGTGTACCTCCAGTCAGCTCAAAGCAATTGCTGTTTTGTCTTGAATCAAAACATCCTACCCCCTTAAGACATGTTTGCATGAACAAGGAACCTTTTAATGATACCTCCATATTGAGTGAACAAGATATCCCTGTCTGAAGTCTGGCTGGCTGGAGACACAAACAGTGTAAGAGGAGAAAACCCACACGCTGGCAGCACTACAGCAACTACAAGTGGGGAGCTGCATTTAAAGCTAGACATATCCCCTCAGCCTTTTCACACAGCAGGCAGATTCAAGGCTAATATCAAAGCATGGTGGAAGGAAAAAACTTGATACCAGCTATCTGATGGATTACAGCTGTGAAACAGGAGCATAGTGCAGCAGCTGGCAGAGGACACCCTAGGATCAGCCAAGGCAACAGAGAAAAGGACCCAGAGCCAAAGAGACCACTCCACAGCCCAGAGCTCATGCCCTCCAGCCAAGCTCATACCTTGCTGGGAAATTTTGCATTCAAAGCTCAAGGTAGGAGGGACAGTCTCCACAGATCCCAAAGCAGAAATCTGTAGAAATTAGTGGCACTCTGCATGCCTCTCACTAAAGAGCTTGTTCCTTTCTGTCTCTCCCCTCTTGTCCCACCATCACAGCTTCTCTTGATGTACCCCTCCTAGAGCCTCTCTCTCCTCTGTATGACTCCTTTCATGTTATTCTTTTGCTAGTCTTACTAGATGTTTCCTCCAACACTAAATAAGACAACATGTGTGTGTTTTTTTGCTGCAAACTCATAGTGAGTTCTCTTTGGTACTCTTTGGCCAGATGAATCACACCTTTAATGTCAATCTCATTCCTGAATCCATGAGGCTGAGCTGGAACCATCTGCCATTCTAAAATTGTACAACAACGATCCTTCAAGGTTACTGTTTCATCAGTCCCATGATAAACATGATTAATAACATATTTCTGTTACACAACGGTGTGTAAAACATTAACTCAACCTTTTTGCTTTTTTTTTTTTCCAGGCATTTCACAAACCCTTTAACCAACTGGTTCTTACAGCAGCTTGTGAGTTTTCTCCCAACCTCAGGCACAGGATTGCAGTGAAATAGTGAAGGATTGTTGGGACCTCAGAAAGAGCAGAAGGAAGGAGCCAGACTGTACAGCTTAACAACCCTACCACTTTCAAGCCTCTGCTCCTACTACTATGAATCCATTTTACACAAGGATTCTTCCATGTAAACTGCATAATCTATTCCTGATGTGGAAAAAAAACCAAAGCAAATAAACAAAAAAACAAAACAAAGCAAAAAATAAAAACAAAAACAATCCAGAAGAGTCTCGGAGCGTGGCTCCCAATTGTTTCTTCCTTTTCTCTGGGTTTCTGAAGTCTTCATTCTTTCCTGCCCAATAGCTTCAACACTGGACAGAAGCCCCAGAGAATAATTCCCGTTCCTGTCTGATTTCAGGCCATGTCCTAGGATGTCAAGCTGCAGGTTTGAAGCAGCCTTTCAGGTTGATCTGGGCCTCCCCTTCTGGATGAGTGCTCCAGCCACTAGATTAATCTTCTTGGTATCGAAAAAAGATGGTGCTGTTTCTGTTTCACATGGCACAGTTGGTATCACTGCCTGTAGTGTGGAAGTGGTTTTCTGACTTTTTTGCCTAAATCCAGCCCAGATCCCAAAGCAACACAGCAGTCAGTTCTTAACATCTTCCAAACACTGTATAACAGTAGTGTATTAGAGTTGCTTATAAAGTGGATAAAAAGGAAAATCCTATTTTTTTATGGTATCCTGGGCTCCATCAGAAGAGGGATGGCCAGCAGGGACAGGGAGCTGTTAGAGAGGGTCCAGAGGCGGGCCACAAACATGATCAGAGGGCTGGAGCACCTTCCCTATGACAGGCTGAGGGAGCTGGGCTTGTTCAGCCTGGAGAAAAGAAGGCCGTGGGATGATCTCACTGCAGCCTTTCAGTACCTAAAGGGAGCCTACAAACAGGAGGGGAATCAACTCTTTGAAAGGGTAGATAACAGCAGGACAAGGGGAAATGTTTTTAAGTTGAAGAAGGGAAGATTTTGGTTAGATGTCAGGGGGAAATTCTTTACACAGAGAGTGGTGAGGTTCTTCCCAGAGAGGTTGTGGATGCTCATCCCTGGAGGTGTTCAAGGTCAGGTTAGATGGGGCCCTGGACAACCTGGTCTAGTACTAAATGTGAAGGCTGGCAGCTCTGCCTGCAGCTGGATCCTTGAGGTCCCTTCCAACCCAAACCATTCTATAATTCTATTTGAGTTATTAGGACAAGAAATAAAAAAGAGAATGGTGACAACAGAGTGATTATCCCTCCTGCCTTACCCTGACAGGATTATGTTTAGATTCAAAGGGTGACAAAACTTCTTTAGTAGCACCTCACACCACAGTGTGAGGAATGACTGGTTTAAAGAGAGGATTTGTAGAAAAAGAACTGGGGGCCCTGTTGTAAAGGCAACAGTATGCCTTTACAAAAATGCCAGCTGCATGCTGGGCTCTATCATCAGACAGTAGCCAGCAGATCTATACGAGGAATTATTCACCTCTATTTGGCACTTATGAAACCACCCACATCTGTTGTACCAGATCCAGTCTGGGGTTCCCTAGTACAAGAAAAACATTGACATACTGAAGTGAGTCAAGCTGTAGCCACCAGGATGATTGGAACGTATGAGAAGAAATGAGCCTGAGGGAGATGAGTTTATCCAGCCTTGAGAAGAAAAAGCTGAAGAGAATATTTACTGCCAACTCCTGATTCCTAGCAAGAGGCTGTAGAGGAGATAGAGACAGATTCCTCTTATGGGTACATAGCAGAAAGACAGGAAGTGACAGGCACAAGGTGTGACAGGGTATTCCGACTCAGTGTAGAAAGTGTTTTTCCTGTGAGGATGCAGGTTGCACAGAGAAGTGGCATATTCAAAAGAAGACAAGACAAGGTCCTGAGCAGCCAGTTCTCATCAGAGAGGCTTCGAGCAGGATGTTGGAGACCTCCAGATGTCCCAAAGGTCCTACCAAGCCCACCAGATTCTGTAGAAACAATCCAGCTCAGATAATCCCCATCGGAGGAAGGTTTCTCAAAAGACTCTCAAAGAGAAATTCAGGGTCTGTGGGAATATCTGTGCTGCACAGACAGTTTAGGGCAGATGCACATACTCTGAGTGCTTGGAAGTCATGCCAATCATTTAATCATGGTTCTGTAACAAAGGCTAATTTGCATTGCTGCTCTTTAAAACATGTGGTTAAACTGGGGCCTTATTGTTTCCCTTCTGGCAGCAAGCGCATGTTGTATCAGTGCAAGGTGGTTTACAGCATGAAGTCATCTACTTTAAAACAACCACACATTAATGATAAAAAGCTTGGTAGAAACTGTAGGACTTGTAAATCTGCCAGTCTAAGATCTCCTGCCTTTTGTCATAGAACGGCCTGGCTTCAAAAGAACCATGACGGTCATCTAGTTTCAACCCCCCTGCTGTGTGCAGGGTTGCCAACCACTGGACCAGGCTGCCCAGAGCCACATCCAGCCTGTAAAGGTATTTATGTTTTCACATATATATATTTGTAAAGGTATTTATGACAAGGCTGAAACTACTTATTTCTTGCCTCAGAGAAAGCATCAGTTCTCCATAGATTTTGAACTGGCTGAATGCTTTCCATGATTCCTGCTGGCAACCACTTCATTCTGCCTCCCTCGCTAAGCTAGCCACCCCTGGCCTCATGGAAGTCTGCCCAAGAGCCACAGGAGCCCACTGCCTCCATGAAGCTGGGACAGACGTTTCTCTGTATCTTAACTCGGTGTTAAGCAGGCAGTTATGGCCACGTTGCAGTCCTCACAAAGTTTATATTTCTTCACTGCCAAATATTAAAGTAAAAACTGGAGATGGCAATACTGAAAAATTATCCTATGCAGGATAATTAATATTTCATTAATAACTGAAGTGTGTTTCCTTCTAATAACAAGCACATAGGTGGGTGAGGTATCTGCAGGTAATCCATGCTGGACTAGTTTACTTAAACTGATCAAAGAGTAATACTGCCATTGTTTACTTCAGTGAAAGGCAAAAAAAGCTCTGAAAATCTCACCTGCAGCAAAGATAGACGTGGCACATTTGTCAGTTCATTATTGAATTAAAAAAAAAGGGGGGAAAATCATATATATGGTGGTGCAGGGCCAGCAGAGGTGATGTGCTGAGCTGAGAACAGACTGTAGGATAGATGGTGCGGCAGAGTAACAGCATTTGTGGCTGGGCTGCTGGTGGGCAGAAGAGTTGGGTGAAGAGGATTGGGAATGGGCTGAGAATGGAGACAAGGGGGAAAAGAGCTTCTGCATGGAACTACTGGGCAGGTGTCATAAGGAATTTGCTTGTGCTAAGTAATTCAATTTACTATGTAATAGCTTTCTTTGTATTGAGGCAGATTCTCACATCAGATAGTTAGGTATACAAATCAGATTGGACACTCTTTCTCTTCATTAGAGCAGATGAGATTTTTTAAAATTAGTTTCAAGAATTAGTACAGAGTCTATCCAGCATACAAATGAAATCAGAAGAGTCACATACTTGGAAGCAAAGTAGTCTTGTTTGGTGGGTTGGTTGGTTGTTGGTGGTTGTTTGCTTGTTTGTTTTAACAAGAAATCAATGGAAAGCTAAATCTAATTGTCTTTGCTACAGACTCTCACTACAAATCCCATGAATAAAACTACAGAACTGAATAAACACTATGTGGAATTTATCACCCATCCAGTATGGTTCAGAATTAACTTCTTTTGTGGAAAAAAAAAAAAAAAAAATAACCACCTGAAAAATGGCTGCAAAGGGTTTGTGAAACGCTATGTAAAAATGCAGTGGTGTAGTTGCATGGTTTCTCACCATACGTATTTCTATGTTTTCTACAGGATCTGTATCAGAATTTTGCTTCAAGAAAGTTCTAAGTGGTTTTAAGGTAGTGCATATTTTTTTCCTTCAAAATAATGGAACAAACTGCCAAAAATCTTTCGGAAGGGCTGAGAGGCAAGATCTAATCTTGTTTGAATTATTTTATGCCCAAGGAAATTTCCACTGTTTCTCACCCTTCAAATTCACTCCTTGAATAACTTCTGAGGATTTATCCAAAGTTTTTAAAGTGGAATCAATCCTGCACCAAAAAAGAGATCTGAATTGTAAATGATCTTGTCATCTGCACCTTTCTTTTCAACTTTGCTAAATGTGCAAACAAAATTTATCCATGTGACAAATTCATACAGGAATCAGCAAAGGAACTGTTTCAAAACTGTCACTATTTGCTCTAAAAATAATGCACTTTCATCTGTCAGAACTGAATTAGCATCTGCTCACAGGCAAAGGGGATATGGATGGGTTTAATAAATGCTTATATAGTGCATACTTAAATAGTGTTGCTGCTGTTTTGTAGCTGGCCATGGGGCAGACAGTATTTACTTTCTGTGCACTAAACACACCAGTGTTTTCTGTGAACATCCCTCATTGATTAAGCTCAAAACATAATGGGATTCACTTTATAGGATGCTTAACTTGAATTTATAACTAAGAATAAAGAACTCTTAAGCCATTGTCAATCAGAGATGTAAGACAACAAGTAAGTGGGAAAAGTTTTGCAAGTAAATACCAAATTTATGCAATTCTGGTGGGATTGAGCTCAATCTGGATGGCAGTTAGCCATCTAACTCAGAGCAGGTAGTGCATGGCCAAAGCCCATTTACAGGATAAAATGATTATCATATTCAATTAATTCTTAAACCTTTGGAACAAGAGTTCTAGCCACACAAGCGTGGAGATCTAGATCTTTCTATATAATTGAAGACTCATGCATATTCTTTCAGTGTAGGCCATAATTAGTATTCCAAATTAAGCAGTGATTAGATATACATTACATGGAAGTGAGTGAGCTGATAATCCGATTAGTTAAGCAGTGGCTTTCTTCTGGGGTTTGCAGATCAAGGCACTACTTCTAAAGACTTGGGAGACTGTGGGAGCATCTCACATTGTTACACCTATCCCATGCCATCCCTGGTGGTCACCAAAAAAGGCAGCCCGACGTTCCCCACTGCCAGCCCTACTGCCTTCCTGGTGTCACCTGGGGACAAGAGGATGGGGAGCAGTGGGATGGGTTGATCCCACTCACTTTCCCAGCTGGAAAGCAAATTGCTGCTTGTCTGGCGGGTACATTTCCCGGTGAGAATGACGGTTAGATCTAACTCAAACAAAGGACAGGAAATGATACAAGAGGGAGAGAAAGGTGGGGAGAAGTTAGGCTGCTTTAAGGAAGACTGAGGTGTAATTACTGTGAAATTGCACTCACTATACTCTGAAAGGGCAGATACATTTCCTACAGTATACTTTGAACTGGCAGTGGTATTGAAAACTACAGCCTTTTTTTGTTCCAGTAAGTCTGTAGTGTTTTACTAATAGTAATAATAATAGTAATAATTAGGAGACGTAGCGCAGGTATTGCATTAGTATTGTAATAATTTTACTACATTGTTGCAAAAATGCTATTTATTCCTCGGAATGCCAAAAAAGTCGTTTGATCTCAGCACCTCCTTGGTGGGACACCTGCATTCTGAGACCACATGTTCCATTTGCAGCAGCACTATCCTCCAAAGCACTCCAGCACTGCAGAAACCGAAAGTCTGCTAGGGACTCGGCAGCCTGACAGAGCACTTGTTCTACAAGGAAGTCTTATCCCAGATCAGCAAACAGCAGCAACCGCACTGTGTGCACAGCAGAGAACAGGGGATGGTGTCATAGGTCCAAACACAAGCTTCCCACCCTGCACAGAAATTACTGCAAGCATTCGAAGATGGTATGTAGACCAAAAGGCAAATAAACCGGTTCTAGGACTTTGCAAGACCTTGTTTTAAGTATTAGAAAGTATCTGGTGGCATCTATGGAATGGATCTATAGATCTGGGATCTATAGATTTATAGAATGTCAGTCAAATCATTATTTCATTGTGAGATCTCTGAAAGATCACTTATTCTAACATGCAGCAAACTGAGAAAACTTGGCCTGAGAGTCTGAAAATGCACTTCTTTTGAGATGTGGACTTCCACTTCTGTACACTGTGCACATGTTGAGGGAATGATGAGGGTGGAAATGCTTATCCACACACATTTTGGGACTGCATAGATCCCATTTGGGTAGGATGCAGTTTAGTAGTTAGTAACAGTTTTACACTTCCATAAAATGTCAAGCTCCTCCTTTAGTATTTGAAGGAAAACCAGTGGTTTGGGTGAAGATTAAAAAAAGCAATTTGTTACTGAAGTGAGCACCAGGTTAGGATGAGGATGAGGAGTTGAGTTGCATGCCATGTTTTCATACAGAACAAAAGGATAATGAGATGGAGTTCATCATCCTTGCTTTGATTTCTCTGTCATGCTGAATATTGGCCACCACAATGCTACATGAGAGCAAATCTCTGCATGGGCAAATAAGAGATGTATTTGTGAATCTCCTCACCACAGGGAGAAAGAAAAGGATCAAACATGGGAAAGTCAGGATCAGAGGGCAGATGCACTGGTGGCAAGTCTGGTGGGCCTCTCTTTTCCTCCCACACACGACAAATTTCTCGCTTTGTTCTCCAGGCACTGAATGACCCCTCAACTTGTTGCTCTTTAACATGTTCCTCTTGGGGGTACCCCTCCTCTCTGAAGTTTAATTTGTTCTTCTCACATAGTGTGGCAATGCCAAATCCCATGGGAGTCCTGGAAGTTCTGGTTCAAAGCCACTGAAAGCAGAAGGCTCTTAGATGCCATTCACAGCAAGAATATTTTGCACCATAACTTGTTCCAGCTTCCAGGCTGCTTTTCATGGCCATTAGAACAGCTTACAGACCTCATACACTGCCAAAGTAGCATAAAAAGGCTATTGCATAAATAATTACGAGCTCCTCTGTTTCTTTGCTGCCTCTCTATCCCTTTCTAAATGACATCTCACACAAACTCATTTTCTGGAGAAGGCTGAGATACATTCTCATTGAACATGAGGGATATAAAATTATAGTCGTATGTTATTCACAGTTCACAGCAGATCTCCCTCTGCAGCACAGAAGGCTGTTATGTGACAGCTTCTTTTCAGGTTAATATAACAGCGACTAACTTCACACATTGCAGAAAATATTTACAGTGCCCATGTAAGATTTCTCATTTGTTTCAGAGCTATTTACATCACAGTATTGACCCAGTAATTCTAATAGTTTTTTAGCTGTATTTTCCCTTTCCCATAACTTGTTAAAACAAACTTATGCATGCAGGTAGGTACTTCTTTTGTTTGTCTTTGCCATCTTACTTTTTTAAATCTCTGACCCTGTAGATTCACCATTAGATATCTGTAGAGACAGCACATTTCTGTGAGAACGGTTATTGACCTACCTTGGATTACAGCAGTTCTCCAGAGATACTTTTTGATAATCATCAGAGATTTACTCTGCCCTCTCCCTGCCTCAGCTGAAATCTGACTTTCCAAAAAACACCACTGTGAATCGCACATAACTCAGGTTATGTACACTGAGCTGAGCTTGCTGAGCTCCTTGGTGACATTAAGATGTCACGGTGATTTCAGCCTGCTCTCTCACATCCTTGCCATGAACACACCTGTGATAGTTTTGTCTTGGCCTACAAAAACAGGTCTGCTGGGAGTTCTTCAAACGGCCTATGGCAATACTCCTAACGTTGCATTTCTATGCAGAACATTACTTGTAAGAGGGGGAAGTCATCTCTGGAGACATTCAAGGTCAGGCTGGATGGGGCTCTGAGCAACTTGATCTAGCTGTAGCTGTCCCTGTTCAGTGCAGAGAATTGGACCAAATGGCCCTTAAGGGTCCCTTCCAACTCAAACAATTCTAATAAGTCAATATTTAAAACTTGCTATTGTAGTGAAGATGGACCATGACAGCAGTGGAAATCCCATACAAAAAGGTGTCTTTCATCAACTAAGTATTGTCTTGGTAGCAAAGGCAAAACAGCACAGTGGTGCACAGCTCATATCCAAGCAGCCCAGTATCCCTGTGTCTTCTGCAAAGATCCTTTTAGAGAGGCTGAGTCCTTTGTGGGCCATGAATGTTGCTCTACCCAGCCAGCCCACAAGCAATGGAGCCTGATGAGCACTGCACGGAAAAAAGGGCAGGAAAAGAAGGATGGAATAGATACTGCACAACTCATCACAGAAATAGCTGCAGCTGTGTCAGGAAATTGTCACAGGGGATCTAACCACAGAATATTATGTTTTAAAAAGATCAATAAAGAAAAACGCAAACCCACTAAACACAAGCCTGAAAATAATGGGAAGACAAGGCACTGGTTTTAATAAGCTTTGAATATAATGGGCCATAGATAATATGCTCATTTCCTGGCTTCTGAGAACATGCATGTTGCAGATTATAAAACAGAGTATGGTGAGTTAGCAAAGCTTGTATGCTTTTGAAATGAAACTTTTAATTTTGGAAGTGTCTTTGGACTTCTTAAGTTACAAAACACAGTTTATTGTCTTTGATAGCATAACTCTGACTTAATTTCAATCTGTTCACAGGCCTTCTTATACTTCAAATACTTTAAAAATAGTCTATACTAAATGGTTGCAAAAAAGCTCTGGTCAGTTGCAGTGACTGCTCAGTGCCGGTGGCTGCAGAAAGCCCACTTTCCACATAGCTCTATGCCTATAAAGGGTGCAAGTAGTCAGCCTGTGAAAGTCTAGGAGTGACTGGACAGGAGGGACAAAAAGCCCAACTACATCATTTATAGAAAAAGTCAATGTCTTTGTGCAGAGGGATGTGACCACGGAGCTCAGCAACCCACACAAATGTTACCCATAAGTGCAGGAAGAGCTGTAAAATAACCAGATGTGTTGGAGGGTGCCAGTCTTTGAAGAGCTGCCCAGAAATCTATCTATGCTGTATTCATATAAGCCTATCCCAAAGTATCCTCTCTACCATCATCTGAAGACAGACCGGTTGAAATGAAGCAGGAGTCAAACAGAAATGGGCTTCATTTAAATATGAACGATCAACAATTATTTCCTTTCTTCCCGTGTGTCAGATTGAAAGATCTTCTCTGATGTCCTTGGAAAGGAGCCTGTAAAATTCTCCAAAAAGAATGTTCTTGATAATAATCCATACTTAATGAAACAGCACAGTGGTTACATAACCAACACTGATTTCATAAAGAACCTAATTTAGACTTCATAAAGTACATAGTGCTTGTGTAGGGAAAGCTCGAACATGTTTTTACTGAGTCTGAACAGATAGTGTTATTGGCAAGACATAAATGCTTCACACAGTTTGGTGCTAAGATTTCAAGTCTCTGCAGAGAAAAGAAAAAAAGAAAGATACCCTGAGAAATGAGCAAAATTATTCTTGGCTGCAAGTTTGTTCCTTCTGATAGTGCTGAAAAGTAGAATCAATCCATCTCTTAATTACTCAATCCTATACAGTTTTTTCAGACAGTAAATCAGTTGATTTAGATCAATAGTGGACTAATCTTGTAAAAAGACAAGCAGTACCAGATAAGCAATGCAGATAAGCATTTTATTGCATGCAACTAATGTTCTACAGAGGTGGGCTAAATCCACACTGACTGCAGAGGTAGGTGGCTATGACTTTAGGAAAAAAGAATGCAAGGAAACTTTAGTACAGAATTGCAAATATTTTCCTACACGTTGCACAGAAAAATGATTGTTACAGCTGTTGTTGTAAGCAATAGCTTTGGAGGCAACACATAGAGTTCTGCTCTCTTGTGATACTTTGGAAGCAAACCTTCATTGTTCCAGATGCCTGGCTGGCTGCAGAATGGATTTTAGAGGTTTGCTGGTCAGATGAATATCTGTGAGAGATCCAGAATTTCTCATCTGTGGGGCTCACTGTAAGTAATGTAAATAAGGGGCACTCTGTTTGTTGTCGTATATGTGGCTGCATGAGATCCCAGGTGTAAGGTCTGTAATGAACATAGGGCAGGTGATGGAGTCAGCCTAACTTTATTTATGCCACTCAGTAAGAGCCTTGTATGAAAGAGTCTGTTTTGACTCTAGAGCACATAAACTGTCCCAATTCAAACTGCCTTGATTGAGTGGCCACCTGGAGGTGAGTATGATCTGAAGCTGTGATATGCACATAGGCTGAAAATCTAATTAGATTCTCCTGTCCATAACCAAACCAAAAATATTAAAGGCATTCCAATATGTGTCCCTCCTGCCTGGCAAAAAACATAGCTTAAGAATTACTGTGAAGACAACCAGCTGGGTTTGGCATGGATTTGGGCATGTGCATGGCTAAGCTGAGGAAAATACACTGAATATGATCTGTCTACACTCACAATGAAAATGATGTTGTAATGGCAGTGGGGAAGCAAGATAGCAGGAAATGCTGCAGCCTGTTACGCACGAGGTTGCAGTGCAATGAGAACACTCATCTCTGGCTTTTATAGGCACATAGATTATGTACAAGCAGTGACAGAACAGCGAGTCAAAGCTGAGCAGAGCAAGAGAGGGGCACTATGGGCAAGTAGGGAAGCATAAGCAGACACAGTGAAGTTTCTTTTCATTAACGATAAGCAACTACAATCAATGTCAGCCTGCAGTCCAGATCTGGATTTTTTTCCTCTCTGAGGGCTGCATTACATCTGATTCCTTCCACCATCTCCACTGTGTGATAGTGAGGGAATTCTTACAGTTTAGCAGCCACTTTCCGTTCTACTAATGGCAATGCAACATGTCTGGGGCCACTAGTAAGGTCCAGCATATCATCTTGAAACACAGAGCACAGAGATGGCAAGCTAAAAATTTCAACTCTGTTTAGCTAGTGAGAAAGACTAAGAAATGACTTAACCGTATTTTGTAATGCTTTCAATGGATGAAAATACCAAGAAGCAGAGAGTGTAAAAGCAAACTAGAATTGTAGAATCTTCTGAATTGGAAGAGACCTTCCAATTCTACAGCTAGATCAGGTTGCTCAGAGCCAATCTTGAATGTCTCAGAGCCCCCATCCCCAGCCCAATCTTGAATGTCTCCAGGGATGGGGCATCCATCACCTCTCTAGGCAACCTGTGCCTCACTACACTTACAGCAAAAAATGGCTTTCATTATGTCCAGTCTAAAGTTTCAAACTCTTTCAGTTTGAAACCATTTCCCCTTGTCATATTCCAACACACCCTTCTAAAGAGTCTGTCCCCTTCTTTCATGCAGCCCCTATTTAGATACTTCAGTCTCTCCGTATTCTCTTCTCCAGGCTTCTCCAGCTCTCTCAGCCTGTCCTCACAGGGATGTGTTCCATCAGCTCCATGTCTCTCCTGTACTGAGGACTCCACATCTGCATGCAGTACTCCTGGTGAGGTCTTACCAGTGCAGAGCAGAGGAGCAGAATCACTCTGTTGCCCTGCTGGCCATGCTGCTTTGGATGCAGCACAGGGTAAGGTTGTCTTTCTGGGCTGTGAGGGCACATTGCTGGCTCATGTCCAGCTTGCCATCCATCCGTTCGTTTCAGCAGAGTTCTGATCTATCCTGTTGCCTCCCAGCTTGTACTCATAACGGGGTTTGCCACAACCCAGGTGTAAGACCCTGCATTAGGATTTATTGAAACTCGTGAGGTTCACCTGGGCCCTCTGCTCCAGCCTATGTCTCTCTGAATGACAACCTGTCCGTATCTTTAATGCTTAAGGACAAGAACAAACAATTTTACTTTGTGTTATTTGCTCCTGGAATGCCAAAGCACTGCCATCATCTTCTGGAAGTGGGATTCTGTCTGCAGTACAAGGCTTTGTGTTATGCTTTCAGGTTTTATCTGAATACAAACATTCGTATGTAAATACATGAGTCACTATCTTGAACAATGTGCATATGCTGTCATGATGGTGTCATTTTTCTTTTTATTTGATAGCTATATTTTAATCATTACATAATTATTTTTTTTTTTTAAATAATTTGGTCTTATCAGGAATGGCAATAAGAGGAAAAATGCTAATTTCAACAGATCTGTTAATCCTGTAAGCAAATACATAATTCTGTCTAACTGCACCGTAAACAAAAGTAGTTCTTCTCTCAAAAATATGTTTCAAAGCAACTTTCAGACAACCACTGGAAAATTACAATGCATGTGAACTGTATGTGCATTTGTGCCTTCTTATACAAGATGCTCTCTCTGAAGCAGAGATTTTTCCAGGCTACCATTGTACTTTTATGTCACTTGTATGCACTGGGCTACAGAAAGAGTGTGATAGAGAAACAGCACTGACTGAGAGAAGTACCTCATCATTCTCAGAGCAACAAGTTGCTCCAGGGGTACACTTGGTTTTCACTGAATTTTTTAATTAAGAATGACATAATCTGCAATTTCCCTGAGCAGACTTAGGATGACAATTATGTTGAACAAGAAAAGACACAAAAAAAGAGTCTCAGAAGAGTTGGAGACAATGTCTTACAGTAAGAGACACAAAGGAATCAAATTGTTAATATATTGGGAAGAAGTACGTACTTATACAGGATCTAGGGGAGTCTTTAGTTTAGTAGCAGAAGCATTAGCATGAATGTCTCAAAGCTGATGCCAGACAAATGCAGATGTCTAAATAGGGATGTAGGCCAAGTACTGTTGTGAAAAAAGATACAAACTTCCTGCATTCCCTTTAGTATTCACACACTAAGCTTTCTGCTCAGCCTGGAAGTTTCCTACATGGCAGTGATTTTTGGCTTCTAGAGGCTTGGCAATTGTGAAAGTTAGCTATGGGTTCACGAGCAGTAGGGTGAATCTACTGTTCCCTATCGTGAAAGGAAATTCTGAGACATACTGGGCCTTCTCGCTCATTTCTCAGAGCGGCAATTTACCCAATGGGGGATTACTGAGGATGTTTTCATGGCTTTTGGTCCACAGGCTTCCCAATGACTGCCTGATTTGTCATGAAGTATGTAGTGAGAACAGGTGATCTTCTCAGAAATTTGCCTCTTTACATAGAATCATAGAAACGTAGAATGGCTTGGGCTGGAAGGGACCTCAAAGATCATCTAGTTCAAACCCCTGTCATGGACAGGGTTACCACCCACCAGATCAGGCTGCCCAGAGCTCTATCCAATCTGGCCTCTTAGATCATACAACCTGCCTCCTGAAACAAAGACTGCTGATTTCATCTCTTGGCCAAGCAGAATTCCCATTCACATCTTCTATCTCCTGCACAAACAAGCCTCATAATTTATTAATGTATTCCTTCTAAATTTCTCAAAAACCAATAGCATGCTGCACGTTACTGCCTACCACTTTCCTTCCAACATGGACTTAATGGGATGATGCTGCGTGCAAGTGTTACATGTGTCACCAACAGAGGCAGGCAGGTGGAAAATGCTACCCCTAGAGCTCTGCAACTTTGCTGTGTGTGTGGCTGGAGAGTTCCCATCTGATACACTGAGGCTTTGTTCATTGGACTGCATCTGGAAAGGCCATCTGGGTGTTGGGAAGAGCCCCACAGTGTTTGCTCCGCTCCAGTGCCATCATGGTAGCACCCGCATCCACAGCAAAGGAGCCACTTGGAGTCTGACCACCCTTCTGCATTACTCTGTTCCCTCTCCTGGCTCAGAGGTTTTTGTCCTGTTTCCACCTACACTCTCCCTTTTTTTGAAACAGTCTCAAAAGTTGAGATGTTTTAGTTTGGATATAATTGTTTTTTTACACTTTACAATATTTCTTAAAACTGAAATCAGGATGCAACACATTGGAAGACAGACTTTTATTGGGAGAGAAACAAAAAATTGGAAATAAGAATATTGGCAGGACTGACTTAGAATTACTTTTAATTTTCATACTTCCTATTTATCTCATTCTTCCCTTTAATCTCTCGTTAAATCTGTTAACATGCACTGGGGGCTATTTGTGCAGAAGCTTTCTACTTGAAAATCATGCCTGTCTCAGGGTTTTTACTACAGGCAAAGATAATAAAAACAAGACATGAAAATGCTGAGAGTGAATCTTTTCCAAGTGGGAGGGAAGCTTACTTCCTGGGTACTTTCTGAAGTGTTTCAATGTACATGACTATTTATGACAATGTAAACAACAAAAAAAGCCAATCTTCCTCGTGAAGAATGCAGAATCATCCTTAACTAATTAAACTCCTACTGTGAGCTCATAAATGTCAGGATGTTGAATTGCTGTATGGTAATGGAGACTGATGGTTGTTATTATTTATTCGAGGGGAGTAAAGTAAGGTTTCTGAGATCCACAGCAGCTGCGAGTTGCAAACATTGTGGAAAGCCACCATATTTAATACAAAACAAGAAGTTAGCAAGTACTGCTAAGCACAGTCAGCGCAATAAGGCTGTGTGAACCCTGCATTCCCAGGGCAGACAGCTGTGAAGATGAGAGGGAGACCCTGTGGGGACAGGGGGACTGCAGCTCCTTCCCATCCCACAGCCACAGTCTGCTTACAGGAAGGTGTCCCTGCAAGAGCCCATTGTCGACTGCAGGAACCATCTTGTCTGAAACCACCTCACTCAGGGAAAAGAACAGGCTTTCCTCCAAACTGTACAGATGAGAAATAAGGCAGGTGTATAGGGCAAACATGCATCCATGAACAAAGTTCTGCCTGGAATATGCTAGGATACCGTATGATTTAGCCTCAGTGGTCTACCAGGCCCTAGTCTTCATGTCTATAAGGAGCTAGAAAGCACGATGGAGACAATTATTTCTTTTACCTTTCTCAGCCACAGGGAAAACACTTGCAATTTCAGCTGGCACCTCTCCTAGCAGGAACACTGCTGGAAGCCGGAATCTCCTCATTCCCAGGAAATAAGTACAGGACATCTTAACTCAACCTATTGCGTAATCCCTGAAACACAGGGAATATGCTGGGCATAGGAAGGAGCACGCATTTACAGGAGCCCTGGAGGACTGCACTGGGACCATCATAGTCCCTGTGCCTGAGGAAGAAGGTATGAACAGCCACTGCCCTGCCCCAGAACAACCAACTCCATGGCACATTGCCTCCATCGTGCCCACACCTCTGAGGATTGCTGCAAGACTCCAGGTGTTCGGCTGGGATGGAGACAAGCCAAAGCCCAGCTCCTGCTTTCTCACATGCAGCCAAACATCACCTGAGTAAAACAGAGGGACGTGTCTGGTTGAACCAGTACAGCAAGTGCTGTTTGCTAAGCAGGACTGTGCAGCACACTGGTAGCATCCTGGAGGCATGATGAGCACGGTGTTTCCAAGGGAGCTTGCTTGGGAGATGGCTGCACTGTTTCCTTTCCTCCTGCTATGGCCCTGGCTCACATGGGCATAAAATGGTGCTTTTACATTGATTAGCTCTTTTATAATGTCAGATTTAATTATCAGAGCTACAAGAATCCCTATGAAAATGACCATATCTACTGTACTAACTGGAATGAGCCACAGGTGATTATTTACTAATTCACTTAATTCAGTGGTCCTGTTTACAAACAGCTTTTTGGACAAATTTATTTTACCTCTGCCAGCTCATTGCTTAGACAACCTTGGAGATGGAACAAGCAGCAGGGGAGGCAGGGCACACTGCTTCTTGCACTGACACTAACAGCTTTTGGAAGTTCAAAATGCTCTTGGAACAACAATGCAAAAGCCCAGAAAAGTCCACAGTGTAAAGAAGCTGTTCATTTAAATCCTTTTGTGGTAGGGGTGCTGTGGGCCCTCAGTGCCAGGCTTCAGGGTACCTCTTCATCCAACACAGCATGACAACTAAAATTTAGCTGATAACAAGCAGATCTTTATAACCCCATTTGTGATGTTGATGCTTTATGAAATGTGTCATTGAGTCATTTTATAAATAGAATCAATTGATTGTGTAACTTTCAAATGAATTATTATGGTATTTTTTGTAACACTTTGTCATTGCAGAGCAGAGCTGGTGGATAGCCTGAAAAATTCACACAAAAGCAAAACAAAACTCCTAAAAATAACAAAAAGTTATTTAAGTGCCAAACACCTGAAGAACCTCAAACAAAATCTTCTAAAAAATGACAGAAAAATTACATAACTGGAACTTCATTGCTTCCTTAGAAATTCACTGCCAATCTAAAAATGTGAGAACTTAAACAAAGAAATGTATACTTAGAAGTGCTGTAGGTGATCAATGTCATTTCTCCTTCAAGGGAAGATGATTAAAGCTGCATGAAGGATGAAGTATGAAAAATGCATTGGAATGCCTGTTAAAAGAGGCTGTCAGAAAGTGTGGTGTGTCTTGGATTACATTCACCCAAGGACTGTCAAAGGCAAGAACTTTAATGGCATAAAAGCACTGAGAAAAAAAGCAGAAGTTCTGAGCCTTGGGAGCAAAATAGCAGGGTATGTACCAGCAGCAGGCAGGGCTCCAAGGGCTTGGATAGCCACTCCAAAACACAACTACGTAAAGAAGACTGTAGCTTAATCTCCCAGTATTCTAGCAAAGTGCATTTCAAAACTATATTCACAGGTCTGGTGCTTTTCTCTTGTTGATTATTGCTCACACATGCAAATTCAAGTACATTAGATGAACATGTACCTGGTAGAGCTGTAGCTCCCCACTGGATAAAATGTTTATTGTAAAATCTAGTGAAGAGCACAGCTTGAAACAGTGCTCCTGTAGCTCAAATATTATGACAGTATTTGAGGAGAAATGAGAAATTTGTGTTTTCTCTGCACTGCTGCTATAGAAGGCCATCAAAAGAAACTCCCACCTGTAGAATAGAATAATCATATTCCAGTGCCCCAGCTGGAACTATGAAATAATTCTTTACAGGTTCAAGAGCAGGTGAAAGAAATGTCATCACCTGCAATGATGAATAGCCTTTTATCCTTATTTTAAAAGGAAAACAGATGTCTGTTTATTAATATTCAAAACTTTCTTTAAAACTGTCTTTTTTTCCATGTAGTTTGCTTCCAAGAGTCTTATCTTCTTTTTTAACATGTTCAAAATCTTGTTTTTCTGTGGAAATTTATCACACACACACACACACACACAAAAGAAGAAAAGAAAGAAAAAGTGTTTAACTGTATCTCAACAATTTAACTGTGTTCATTTCTCAGTGAAAACCACAGTCTCACATTTTTAGAATATTAATTCTGAAGAGGAGGAACCCAAAATAGGGTGTGAGTCTCCTTAGAATATAGCAAACACATGTTAGTGACCAACATTCTATTTTTCCACTTAAGCAAGCTTTAACAACATTGCAAAGGACAACAAAAGACAAGTATTTCATCTTAGAGATGTGTTTTCAGTTATCTACAGGAAGAACAGATAGACATTCACCTCCTGATCCTGCAGCTATGCTAGTCTTTTTCCATTACAGCTTCTCAGAGTCCCTGCCAAAAGTAATTGTACAGCCAAAGGTTGGAAAGTTTATCCACTTAGGCAACAAAAATTCTAGCCACATTTCTCTACACAACCTGCTAAATAAACCATGTTTCTATCCACTCTTTAACACAGTGTTACAATACCAGTTTCCCAATATACCCTCTCCAGGAGGTGGTAACAGTGGTAAGGAGGTCAAGCAAGCCACACACCTCTTTATGAACTGGCCATGAATACTGTGTGTCCTAACCTGCCTTATACATACTAATTAAACTGCCACTGGACCACTTGCAGTATCTAGAATATTCAGTAAGAATTGGTGGACAGAGTAGCAGAAAGAGGATACCAGATTTCAAGTTCCTTTTGTAGTCATAGAGAATATGCTTTTCCACTTCTTCAGTCAAAATTAAACCAACCTACTTCATTTGCTGCATCGTTTAGCAGTTTTTTGTGGGAAACTCGTGTGTAGATTCTGTCCTGCTTTTCCATCTCACCGATAATGAAAGCACAATGCACCAAAGCCTCTAACAATTGCACAACAGGTAAAAAAAAAATTAAAAATCACTGTCCTCAAGGTATGTCCTCTACATAGCTGACAGCTGTTAGACACCCTTACGTGGTCATTCCCTTTCCCAACTCCACCACAATAAGCTTTAATCATTTAAACTATTCAATCCAACACATTTTATTGGAATAAGACTGGGGAGTGTTCACATACTCAACAACAAGGTGGAGATGGAATCTCTTTAACGCGTTGAGTTTTCTGAGAAGAATGCTTGTCTACAACCTGAAGTGCTAATCCAAAGTCACACTTGTAAATTTTTTTATCTTTAATGACTAACATCGTGTCTAACCAGAAATTTTTATTATCTCTGTTGACTCAACATTGTAGTTCCTCTTAGCTCTTTTCCCCAAAGTTCCTGCAGCTTTCAGTGTGCCAGCTTTCCTGCCCGCCCCTTGCATTCTGTGAGACAGACAGGCAAGGCCACTGGTGAATTCCTGCAAATTAAACAGGATGGGAGCTTCATGTTACACTTGTATTAGTGGAAGCATAACAGATCATGTAATTTCATATTCTTTTCTAAATTTACCTAATTACAACATCTGTCGTCGTGGCTGATATTTGAATGTATCAGCCAGAAGCCACTCACAATGAGTGCTGCTTGCAATATTTTCACTCTTTTCCAAGATATTCTCTCTCTATCACCAGGATTTGGGAGATTAAGTGGATTCAAATGGAATTTGTAGGAGTCTGTTATCAGTTAAGGGAGAAAAGAAGTATGCTGATGAGGAATCCAGCCCCAGCACTGTCGACTGTTTTTTATGTGAAGATTCTCAGGCAGGGAGGTTCTCCCTTTGGGAGAATGATCAACAGTCTTTGATGGGCTAAGGTCTTGAAACCACATGTTCCAGGAGATAAGTTTAGATAACTTTCTCTTCATGTTCTGGCATGATTTTGATCATTATTACTATTTTTTTTTTTTTTCTAAGGGAAGAGTGTTTTGTTCTAAGTGATCCCTATCCCTCAGTCTTATGGCTTCAAACATACATAAAATCATGCAGAAATTCTTGCAAATGATGCTTCAGAGTATTTGGATTTGTTTCATTTCAGGTTACATTAAAACAGATCAACGAACAATTTTTTTTTTATGAAAACTGGGTGCCATTAAAAATTCAGTAACCTATATTGTGTTTTCCTGGGGTTCCAGAATATTAACATATTCTGCTCCTGAATATGCTTCTCTCGTTTCACCATGTTGTTTTCAGTGCATCATAGAAACAATTTTGCACTCACGGTTAAATTTAGAAGAAACAAATACTGCTTTTCAATGGAAATCTGCCATTTATTACTGTCTGTACTATAATACAAAACTTCCACGTATGATGTGTATCAGTAAATTCATGCTTTGTGAACTAGGTATGTGCTAACAGATAAGTATTGAAGAGCTTGTCTGCTGTAAAAAATGGACTTCTGACATTTCAAAGAATGTGCAGTTTCTTACTTCACATTTGATTTAATCTAGTGTGTTTTATATGACAATTCCATTAAAAGAATAGCAGACAGTGCCTTTACAACCACTGAGTGATAATCAGGGAACAGAATGAAGGGAAAAAAAGCCCTACATGAAATATGTCAGTCATGTCAAAGACACCACTGTGATATGCAAGTCTGTACTGCAATCTGTATAAAACAGTACAAAATTATAGTTAAGATGTCCTTCTCAGCCTGAAATATTTTATTTCAGATCATTGTTCTTTTTCAGGTTCCTATAATGTGCCATGCTAAATTACCACCTTTTCCTGTGCATTACCATTTCTCAAAAATCTTGCAATAATAGTATCTGTTTCTCCTTGTTTACATTTCCTTCATAGATATTCATAGTCCCATGAGTTTTTTTTTTATTAGGTAGACTACTGTTGATATCAAAAGGGAACAACACTAAGATATGAAGCAAAGGACCTCAGTAAAAACAACCTTAGCCCCCAGTGCTGACTACTTACGGCTTGGGACTGAAATTTGCTTCAGAGCATCCTTCTTAGTGTCACAGCTTGATTTCCAGCTCATCACATTATTAACTCTAAGAAGACGTATGACCTCCTCATAACAATTCTGCCTGCATAGCCTTCCAACAAGGCAACAAGCTCACTCACTAACAGAGAGCAGTAAAACCTCTCCTCAGTCTTCCAGGAAGTTTCAGGCTCATCCTCAGTTTATCCAGCCAGAGCAGCTGATGTACATCTTCCAAAGTACCAGGAAATTACCTTCCTCAGGGGCTATAGCATCATTCCAAAGCCTGCATTGGAATAAAATTGGATTTTAAGACTACTCAGCAACAACATTAACAGATGTTGCAGACAGGTATTTCTCAAACTCTGAGCAACTGGTCTGCTATAAATATTGAGCCAGATCATTCACCACTCTGAAAAATCTGATTTTGATCTTTATTAACACAGTGAAGCAATTTGCTATTCTCTTCCTTACAGTCTGTTTAGCATGGACTTTATGAAAATACAACTAGACTTAGTTGTACTTTCACAGTATCTGGCATGGGTGTTGTGTTTTCCAAACTAGTAAGGATGTAATATGTTACTGAAAGGTAATTAGTAAATCCGGTGACTCTACAAGCGTACCACACTCTTCTTCCTGTAATAACAAGCTTGAATTCATTTTTGTATTTACTGAGGAGCATTAATGAATACAACTCTTTACAACATTCCCGGAAAGGTGGGACAGATCAAGAAAAAGTCCATTCTCTGTAAATAGACATCAGTTCATAAATAGTTTCAGCAAAGAGAACAAATTGTCCATTCTTCTCCTGAGAAGTGGGTCAGAATGGCCACTGCTAACCTAAGACCTATGGCTCAGCTCAATGTCCTTGTGTCACACAGTGTATCTGAAAGGTTAGCCCTTGCTGAGGTGCCAGACTGCTCTTTCTATTTGAGATAGAAGATCAGAGGAAGTTGCAGTCCAGGAACTAACTGGGACCTCTGGATCCCCACGAGCAGCAAGGGGTGAAGACAAAGAGCAGAACAGCTCCAAGAAGCTCCAGAAAGCTCAGAGAACATAATGTCACCTTTGAAAGTCTACATAAGTGGAGCACCATTTCAACTCAAGGCAGGCAGAGCTACGAAAGATATCAACACAGATATCTGACCAAACTGTGGATGCATAATTTCATGGGTCTGACACTGTTTGCAGCCTTCCCTTACAGAGGCTCAGAAATGATGCCCATAAAGCTGCATGTGTTCTAGCACATCAAACAGCAACAGGGCTTGTTTCTACTATGAAGGCAACTGTGACCTAGAACTGAGCCCATGATCTCTCCCTGCTTAAGTTTGATTCAGACAGAGACTCTGTGTACGTTTATTTTGAAGCATAACTTCATTACTGTGTGTACTTTCATTTTCTTTAATGGAATTACCCAGACAAATAAACTCACTGAGAGATATAAATGTTTTTAGGATGAGGATCTCTTTGTGGCTCACAAACTGATGGTAAATCATGAACATTTAGCTTCCAGTATGTGGAAGATGTCATGAACTTTGGTTCTTCTTAGTCCTCCTGCAGCTTGCCTGAGTTTTCAAATCTAACTTTTCTTTGTCAACTTGGGAATGAGTTAAGAGGAATGAGTTAGGAGGAAGAAAGAATTCTTTGCTGAAAAAAAATGTAAATGGAAAAAAATCATATAAAAAGAAAGAGATAAAGAATATCTAAATAGAATGTAAGAGGAGAGAAAGACCATCTGGGAGGCTGACTATTCAGTGACTTCAATCCACATTAAATTGTCCGGCAATCAGTCACCCTGCATGAAATTAATGAGGCTGGTAATTCCTTGCTATATAACAACCTGCCACCACTATTCATTAGTACAGTGCCAGTAGCCTCCCCAGTTACTGTGATCCACTCCACAGTTTACCTGAAATGTAACATCCAAAGTCCAACCCACATAAACCCTGGCAAAAATTATTCAACCATTTTCACTTACACATAAACAAGTTAAAGCTGTGTTTTCTTGCTGCATTCTATTTCTACAGTTCTTGCAGCAGCTCAGTTCTTGCAACAGCTCAGCTTGCTGTGAACATTACTCTAATACTCTACTATCATTGTACTTAGAAATTCCTATCCAGATTGACTCATTATTGGTAAACAAAAAAAGGGAAGTACAGAAGCAGTCCCTGGACCATAAAGGGTTTACAAACCAAAGAGATGTGCCAGGCAGAAGTACCATGCTCATTAAAAGTGAGTACCTAATGCTAAATAGCAAGACAACTTCCCTTGTGCCAATCACAAATAAAATCAAGCCCATTGTCCAGATCTCGCTGTACTGCTTAAATCTAAATTTAAAGCTACAGAAAGAAAAGGCTGTAAGCCAGGACATATTCATGCTCCTCCATCTCTCGTAACAGTGCACACCTCAGTGCCAAAGCGTGGGGACAGAGACCCACTCTGGTACAAGACAAAGAATGGAGCCACAGCCACATGCTGAGGATGGGAGAACCAAGACTCCATCACCAGCAGAAGATTTCCTTGTAGATCTCAGGTTGATCTACAAGATCAGGCAGAGGGGAGAGGAGTCGTAGAAGGCTGCAGAAAGAAGTGCTTGCAGGTGTTCTGTGGTACAAAGCTTCCCTTCTCTCATCTTCCAGACACACAGGACTGCAGTGGAGGTGGGTGGGTCATGCCGTGGCTGGAACACTGACAGAGAGGAGGATGGGCAATCAGCAATGAAATGAATTCTCAGTAACAAAACATCAGAGAAAGATTATCTTCAGGAATCACTTGCCAAATAAATTTGAAGAGAGAAGAAGTATAATAAATGTGCAGAGGGTTCAATAGAGGGAAGGCATTTGTCAAATCTTTCCTCCTTGCTTCTTTGTCTGGTTTTGCTCAGTAAGAGCACTTCTGCACATAGTGTTTGCTAATTATCTTTGGTCAGCAAGATCAATCGTATGTTCTTTGTCTTTTTCTAATACTGGCCCTGCAAATTCTCTTAATCCATGAGTAATATTACTATGATAAATCTTCATTTTCTATTATTAAAACAACTCCCTACTCCCTGAACTATACATTTTAGACTCCGAGGGCTGCTGCTTCCTGTCAAAGGCATAATTTCAGTTCAAAATTTGCAGACCTTGTTGTTTCTACATTTCTTTTTACAACAGAAAGAGAAAAGTGAGTATGCCTATTTGAAAGCTCTCTTCTGAAAAATTAAGGTTATGGAAAAAGCAAGGTCACTGTTTCTTGTCCTTTTAAACAGATCTTCGTAGCAACTAAAGTGATATATATAGAATAGATATCAGGGAGAAGTTCTTTACTGTGAGAATGGTGAGGTGCTGGAACAGGCTGCCCAGGGAGGTTGTGGATGCCCCCTTTCTGAAAGTGTTGAAGGCCAGGCTGGATGGGTTTGAGGAACCTGGTCTACTGGGAGGTGTCCCTGCCTACAGCAGGGAGTTGGAACCAGATGATCATAAAGGTCCCTTCCAACTCTAACCATTCTATATGTATAAAAATAGAAGTACTCTGAACACTTCAATACATGTGCTGTGATACTGTCCTCGGGAGTTAGAATATCAGCTCGTGGGTTTTTAAGACATTGAGGCCCTGGAACGTGTCCAGAGAAGGGCAACAAAACTGTGAAAGATCTGGAGCACAAGATCTTTGGGGGAGCGGCTGGGGGAACTGGGATTGTTCAGCCTGGAGAAGAGGAGGATCAGGGGAGACCTTGTCACTCTACAACTGCCATAAAAGAGGCTGTGGTGAGGTTGGTGTCAGCCTCTTGTCCCAGGCAATTAGTGAGAGAATGGCTTTAAGCTGTGCCAGAAGAGGTTTAGGTTGAATATTGGGAAAAACCTCTGCTCGGAATGAATGATGAGGCACTGGAACAGGCTGCCCAGGGAGGTGGTGAAGTTGCTGTCCTTGGATGTGTTCAGGAACACTGTGGATATGGCACTGAGGGACGTGGTTACTGGGCATGATGGGGATGGGCTGACGGTTGGACTGGATAAACTGATTGGTCTTTCCAACCTTATTAAGTGTACAATTCATGATTCGTACTAAATTTCATTTTGACTGGTTTATATCTGCCCCAAATACCTCTCAGCAGTTCTGTGTGTGCTTTTTCACTCCTGTGACAAACTCACACAGTGACACCGAGCACTGAGAATACCTTCCTTCCTCAGCAGGGATGGTTGTGCTTATGCCTGCACACCCATTCACAGTGCTCTTAGCTCTTCACTTAGCTCTGTGTATTTTCCAAAAAGGGGACCTACAGCAACCCATGCTCCTTCCCTCTGTGAGTGATGCCAGCAGGGACATCGTTCCCCCCAATCATCAGGGCATGCCCTAAGCCTTCTGGCCCGCTGGACACAAACAGCACATCCTAAGGGAGACACACCAGGCCATGTTTCCCCAGAGTTTGTCACTCATCAGCTGTGGGATGTTCTGCGTGTGGGTTAAATCAGGAGCTGTGCAGTGCAGTGACAGTGCTTTTTTCAACACCGTGTTTGTGTTTCCAGGGAATTAAACAAGAAATACCCTTTCCAGCCTCTCGGTTTGCTGCAACCAGTGTGAGTCATGCAGCTAAGCCTGGGCTGGCGTGGCACACACAGATCTCATGAATTTGAAGAGAGCACAGTGTTTACTGCCCTTTCTTTTTAAAATAAATAACAAAATCGAGACACAGATAAATGTTTTCTGAAAGAGGCCTGCAGTGCTCCTGAGTGCGCCATGGTTAAGTGTGTTTTTTGTTCTGGCCAAATGGTTTATTTATTAAAAGGCACTGCATCTACATGGGTCACTCATTTACCAGGGACACGCACTGACCAGTTTATTAGGCCTTTCAGCTCTGCCAATAGATCCTAGCAGGCTCTTCCTGTCCCTGTCCGTAGACATCATCCTAGTCAAATCCTTCCTTTCCATAAGTACTGCATGGTTTTGATTTCAGCCAACTGCTCCAGCAAAGACTGCAGCATGTAGAGCATCTATATTGCATGTAGTGACTTGAAGCAATAAAGGATATGGGTCTTGCAAGAACATGAGCGAGGCAGAAGCCAGCAGAATTCTCCTGCATTCCCATTCACATCAGCCACGGCTGTCAGTGCTGAACTGCATCCTACCAGCTCTCAAGGATTTTGGTGTCGATGATAAATGTGCTTTGCACCCTTAGGCAGCCTGCACTTTCCCACATTTGGCCCCAGACTACCAGACACATGAACAAAGGTTGCAACAGAGCAGATAATTTTTTTTTTTTTCTTCAAATCTCAGAGAGTGGCAGAGCCACTGGAACACCCCTCCTGAGTGCAAGAGTTACAGGAACAAGTCATTTCTCTTCAGATATACTGGCCTTCAAAAATCATTTTGGTTTTCTGACTCATTCTTTCTTCAGATGGCTTTGATTCAGAGCTAGGGAAGTGTGAAATACACCAGCTTCCTTTTCCTGAGCTTAAGATGGAGAGGCCAGTCCCATAAAGATGAGTAATTTTTTTTCTATACTACTGATAAATGTTCAGTGGAAGGATCTGACTGAATTCCCAAGAAACTAAAGTAATCAGATTTTCTGTACAAAAAAATCAGGCTGCTATCATGACATTGAAGGGGTTTCAGTAATCAAGTAATAGCTTGCAGCTAAGTATGACCTGATGGGATATGTAATTTGCTCCAGATGAGATTGGGAGCTCTCCCACTGTTTCATTCACGAAATTCCTCTCTGCAGACTTCGGGTCACTGATTCTGTATTCTGATGCAAAACAGCAAGGTAAAGATGCAGTTGTAAAGAGACAGTTGCAGAGGATGTTAATCTTGGTATCAAGTCTTGCTGATTTTAAGCAATGACTTGCAAGGCAGAACATGCATATTGGATACTTCATGAAGCTTTGTGACAATTTCCAAGTGAAGCAATTCCAGGTGGGATCTGACTCACTCTGTTTGGTGCTATGGAAATATGTTTTAGATTTGGAGAAGAAGCACAGGCCAGTTTTTAGGAAATGGTGAAAGTCGCCCTCCCGGCATTGCATCAAGACAGATAAGGCTGGCTGTGAAGATAGGTTGGTTTGAACAAAACATCGTAAAGTAAAAGATTGCCAGCCACCTTGCTCACACCACCCACTGACAGGGAACAGTACTAATCAGGGTGAACTTGTAAGACAGAGCTGTAAGGTAAGTTAACTTCTGCTTAAATGTCCTAGTGCAAACAAAAGTATGCAATTGCTGCGTAGAGACTATTTCTGAATGCAGTAATCAGAAGCAGAGAAATGTAGCTTAGCATCCCTGAAATCTGATGCTTGAATTTAGCTCCAAAGCTTGCATAGATGGTTCAAAGGAACAGAACTTTTTAATCATTCTATGCAGGGTTAAAAACCTTTCTTGCCTCCTATATTACATATTCCCTCATACATGCAAATCCTACCCAGATGAAAAAAAATAAAACCAAAGAAATCATGAAATCTGGTCAACTTCCTAAACATACTTGCAGTATTATCATTCTTGAACTTTGTGAGACATGAAAGTCCGAAAATGCAGGTGTCTATCTCTGGATTAAGAGACCAAAGACATGGCTACTGTGTCTCTTGTCCCGAATATGTCATTAAATTAGGCATCTCCTTGGAAATCAGAGCATGTGAGTCAAATTCTGTCTTTGGAAGCCAGTTTTCTGAGCAAGTTTAAAGTGTGCATTATTTATCAGAGCATTTAAAATAGCAGTTGAGTAATCAATAGCTACCCCAGGTTCTGCCTTCTTTGTAAATTAATGAAAATCTTGCACAGTTTCAGTTCTACAAAATAATAAATAACTAACTTTCACTTGTAAAAGCAAAACCAAACCAAACCAACAACTTTTACATAGGTATGAACTCACCAAAAGATTTGAGGCTGCTCCAGCCTTCCCACTGGCATTGCCTGGAACAGCATGTGCACCCCAAGTCACATTCCATAATGCTATACCCACCCAGGTGTGCAGTCCCGCTCCCTCTTCCCTGTGTGTTCACCTTATTAAAGCTCTGTGTTTTTAAATCGTTTTAATCAATTTGATGCAAGTTATATAAAAGTATCTATATTGTGTCAAGAGAAAGATTTATTTACTTCAATATCTTGTTTTTGGCTGAAAGTGAATGTGTAGTATAAAAAACCCAGTGAGCATATGGTGGCAATTCACCAGATTCCTTTCCAGCCTTCAGGCACTCCATGAGCCAGAAGTGGTGTTCTCATATGTAATCACACTGCCTGGATTTCTCTTGAACTAAATTGTCTTGTTTCTTCTTGAATTGTGGTAAACAGAAATATCCAGACCATCCTAAGGCAAAAATGTTCCACAGCTCAAGTCCATGCTGGAGGAAGAACCACTCCCTTCTTCTACCATATGAATGATTCCTACCCACCCCTTTCATTAGCTCATTATTTCATAGATTTCTGTTGCTTTTTCCTTTTGTTTGAATGTTTGGACAAGAATCTAAACAGACAATCATTTGTTGCACTTTGTCTTTGCAAATTATATCACATACATTTAATATTGCATATGGCAGCTTCCACATGCAGTTTTGGTCTTCTTAAAACACAAAACTGTCATGCAGTATTCAGAAAAGCTAGCACTTGTACTTTTTGCAAGTTCCACGGGTGATCCAAGTTTCTGATCTTATAAGAAAACCTCTTACCTCTTGTCAAGTATGTATCAGATTGAAACACATTATCTGGAAGAGTTTCAAGACATGAAAATTTTTGGATCATAAAATACCTCAGCTCTAGATACAATCTGTTATTCTTTCCTTCGATGAAGAAAGACACTTTTCAAAGCAGCCAGGGAAATGTTCTGATCTTAGAGGAGTGCATACAAATGTCACTGATACAACAGTGGATTTATTCCTAGTGAGCTGTCTGCGGCAGTCCGTTATCCATCATTACAATACACTCAAAATGAAGATGCAGCCCAGGATTTTAAATGGGTCTTTGAGCTCCTCCAGTAAAAGCACCCGAACACGACAGGTAATTTCTTACCCAATTATACTACAATGGAGGAGACAGGACACAAATGATTAGACACTGAAATGCTTTTAGACACAATGCAGTTAACATGTCTCTCCAATAAATGCTTGGCTGACTACAATATTTCAAAGCAGAGCACACAGGCTCTCTTTGATGTCCCACAGCTACTCTTGCAGGGCAGCTCAGAAACTGTTCTATTTTAATCCATTCTGATTAATGCCACAAAATGAGTTTTCCTGACACCTGCAATTTTGGTTTGCTGTGGAGCGATTGAAGAGAATGGGCTTTCATCCCAGCACAGCAACTCCCTGGCAGCCTCCTGCAACAAAGAGTTAACTGTCTTCTTCAGCAAATGAGATGAAACTGTAACTTGTTTTCTTTTAATTAACTCCTCAGCAGATTGCTCCAGGTCCTCCTGGCACCCTTCAGCTCCAGGACAATGCTGTGCTCCCAGCTAGGGCAGGACTAGGGAGCACTCCAGTTTCCCGGGAGCAGCCGTGCTCTGCAGGAGCCAGGTCATGCTTTTCTCACGCTGTCTGAGAAAGCTTTTGGAAAGACTGACTGTGGGCACAAGTCGAAGGTATCTGAGGCCATTCAGACAGACTCAGCATGCTGGTGAGTCAGGATGGCCAGCAAAGATAACATATCAGCAAGCCACACCAGCTCCCTTGCTCATAATGAATTCCTTCCTCTAGGTTTCCTTAGTTTGTTATTATTGCCTTAGGGCTTCCAGTTCCTGCTCCTATTTAGTTTTTGTCCCCATGTGGGTTTGGTTGCTCTTTTCCACACACTGTGTTCTTAGACTGGGGGGCAAACCACAAACCTAATGAATGAGCTTTTAGTGCACTAGGTTGCCACGCTAGTGTCTTCAGGAAGATTTGATTAGTGTTTGGGTGGTCCTGCATGGAGACAGGAGTTGGACTTAATAATCCTTATGTGCCTATCTGCTCAGAGTATTCTATGATTCTATTATAAATAATGTGAAGGAACACTGCAGAGGTGCCAGGACTGCGGCACGGGCTGTTCCTGGGTAGGTGCATACACACAGGGTCACTGTACACATCCAGAGCCTTCTGTACACATTACAGAGATGAATTTAATGCAAAGAGTGAAAAAGCTTCCTAGCAGGGACATACATCAGTCCACATCAAACGCGAATGCAGGAGAGCAGAATGACTTTCAGGTAGGATGTGAAGCTATGTGTTGGATTACAATGTGTGCTTCTAGAATATATACAAAAGCATGGGAAACATGTTTATATGGATTTAAATTTGAAGAATACAGAATGAGTCAGTAAAATGTGCCAGTATCGTGCTTTGTTGGACCTGATGTTCAGTGCAGTGGAGGGACTGGGTAGCAGTCTGTTTGAAGGAATGCTCCCAGTCCCCAAGGGAAAAAAACAGGGTTTTGATATTTTTTTCCATTAGTTTAGAGTACTGCAAACTTCTGTCTTTGATGCTGATAAACATGAGAACAAAAGCAGATGCTCCAATGAAAAAATAATACAGACCTTGTTCAGATAAGAGATTATGCAGCTTATTGTGCATAAGGAAAAGGTGTTATGGAGCTCATCTAGGGTAATGAATTCTCCACACAAAATACATAAAACTTGTGCCCGAAGCTTCCTCTGGAAGTGCATTTCTTTTCATGATGGCTAGAAAGAAAACTAGGTGATTAACTATGTGCCTAATTCATTTCTGAGCTCTACATCTTGGTGAAATCCCAGATTTCAAAGTTAGGACAAGAATCGAAGTTAGGATAAAAATGACTTTTTCAACAGTTCAGCATTTTTTTTTTTCTGTAAAACGAATGGCTTATATATGCTAATCTATGAGACTGAAATGAGACTAATTAGACCACTTAGTTCTACATTGCCAATATTCACTCTAATATACAACACTGGTTGCTATCTTCAGACTGCAGGATTCAAGAGTTGGAGTCAGTTCAACACCTTGAAAGCTGATGGTCTGAACTGTATTTTGGACTCCATGTATTAGTAGAAGAGGACTTCAGTTTGGGGTAGAATGCTGAATTGCTACATGTTAAACTTTCTGCTGAATAGCACAGCCAAATGAAAAACGCTGAGGTAAGAGGTGTATCTACAGGCAGAAAGTAATACGAAAACTTCAAGCTGGGAGGGATCGACAAAGGTCTCTATTCAAGCTTTGTAGTGAAAGCTGAATTAACTAGCAAATAGTAAGTCCATTTCCTCAGGGTCTTTTCCAGTCAGACTCTGAAAATCTTAAAGAATGAAAATTGCCAAGTCTTTTTCTGCAATCTATTCCATTGCTTCAAAGCTCTCACATAGGACATATGTTTTCTTGTACAACCAGGCAGAATTTACCTTGCCACAACTTTCTGTCATGGCCTTTTGCCCTTTCTTTGCGTTCCTCTAAGAGGTATGGATGTGTCTTCTCCATAGGTAGTGGAGGCAGCAGCTAGAGCCCCTTTACCTTTCTTATCTCCACACTAGGCAAATCTCATTTTTTTCCAGTGATCTTTTCAGTGTCATGTGTCCCTGCTCTCTGACCATCTGAGTGGCATTTCTGCAGACTGTCCTCAACTCCTGGACATACCTCTTGTACTGGAGAGTCAAGAAACAGACATCATACTCCATATGTAGCTTTGTGAGTGCTGGATTGAGGGAAATGGTCATATTCTTCAGTTTACTGGCCACAGTTCTTCAGAACTTCAGTATGTGTTCAGTCATCGTTGCTGACTCATTGTTGCTGCAGTAGCTGACTCAGTAATGTCAGCTTTATTACTGTAAAGGTATCATGCATGTCCATTTTCATTTCAGTTTTCCAGAATCTTATAGCACCAGTCCTATCCACCTTCCATCTTCATAGCTGAATTGATTTTTCTGTGAAAATTAATAATTCAGAAAGAGTGTCTTAGGCTCCAGAGCGTCATAAAGATTGACAGTGGAGACATCTACGCTGCTACTGGGTATATCTGTATGCAAATAGTGTCTCACTGCTGTAGTGCATTTCAGTAAGCCATCAGCTTAAGGCAGATTCAGTCTACCACAATGACAATTCTGTCTTGTATCACCAGTTTTCTGGTCCCTTTTAAGAGGGAATGCAGGTAAACAAGCTTCATCACCCTGCAGTGTCCAGGCCTTAAGCTCTTCCTGATTCTCTGGCTCTTTGATCTCTTTGATTCCCAGAGCACTTGCTTGACTTTTACAAGACTATCAGTGTTACCATCACACAGCCATGAGAATCATTCTCCTTCATCTTTTCAACTCCAACTCAAGATCAGCTTCTGAAGATGGAAGGTTATCTTCAGTAGAATAAACAGAACTCATCTTTCCTTCTGGTGCTTTTTCATATAGCTGAAAGAAATAAAAAACTAGAAGCTACAGAATACTTTTGATCTTGAAGTATATAACTATTGCTCAGTATATCAGACCCAAAATATGACTTTATGCTGTATTTCTATCCAGAGCAGAAATTGACAGGTTCCAGTAAACGTCTTCCATAGGTATAGCATGAAATTGGTGAGAAAAAACATCACAGCCCTGCAAAAGCCACAAAGAACTTGTTGCAGCTGAAATCCCTGGCCCCAGAGTTCACCCATCTATTATCCAAAACATAGCTTGGTACAGTCAGACCCTGACCTCAGCTTACTTTTACTGGCAAAATTTACAGGGGAAAAAAAAAAGAGTAAGAAGAAAATATTCAGAGATGAAATTTTCAAATAATGGTAATAGCACTTCAAGTATTAGAGAGGAAAAATGCTGAAGCAACAGAGAACCCTGGCAAAAGAAAGCAGAGCACTGACAGATGGCAACTCAGCAACAACAAAAGCCAGTTGATTTCAAGAAGTAACATAGACCAGCCTTTCCCTACTTGACTGATGACTGGCTGGCCAATAAATAAGTCCTTGACACTGTTAAACTGCGTATATTCTGCCTATGTATTCTGTCCTTTCTGACTTTGTTCTCAGCCAGAATACCTGAGCAGAAATAATCAAGTAAGGAGTGGTCACATGGCCATCTTGGATGGATTGATACTGATATTAAGAAGATGGGTGGTTGGGAGTTTGGGGTTGCCTTTCATTGCTTTCTTCCACAATTCCTTTATGTGCATGGATGCAAGATTTTCTTAAATCTGCCAGGTAGACAAGGAAGAATGGTGGATGCTGCCACCTCTGAAGCCATGAGACCGCACAAGACCAATACCACGATACAAATAATGCAATGCTGCAATCAGAGCTGCATGCCTGAATCAAGGTACCCACTCAAGTATTTGGAGATGTCCCAGTCGTACAGTTACCACCAGCTCATACTAGAGCACTAACGCTGCCTTGCTGCCAAGAGCTGAGACAATTTGACTGTGTCTACAGTACAGAGGTCATGGCTAAACAACTGCAAAATATTTTCATAGTTCTATTCAGCATGCAATCTCAAGGACATCTTCCTGCTTCTGACCTTTACTTACAGAAACCTCACAGCACCAGGAGGCAGGACCAGCTAAGCACTTCCCAGAGAGTCTAGCTTGTGCAGCGTTTCTGTTTTGTATATTCTTCACTGTTAGAGGAATCAAAATGGAAGAGGATTTTCCTTTAGTCACGTGACTAACTAGCAAATTGTCACCTTACTTCCACTTTTAACAACAAATTTTAGCATTCTTCAGAATGGCTTAATGTGGAATCAGTTTTCCTCATTTCCCACTGCAGAAAGTTGCAAGTTGCAGCTGTTCTGGGGTTCAAAAAATGCTTGTGGGGGCTGACTGTAGAGTTTTCGTACCAGTTTATGTTTCTTATATGCTATGGGAATTCTCTAGATGAAAATTGTGAAGAAAAAAAACCCGCGTGCATTAAAATATTATTGTCCCAAGGAAACAGAACATTTGGGGGAGTAAAATGGCATGCTTTCAATAGCACCAGACAACAATTTTTAGCAAGATATTTAATAACTTCCTGAAAGAAGGCAGGAATGTAACCTGGCATTTTGCTAGGTCAAAGCTAATAATCCTTACTCTTAGTCCAAGTGCTGCAAGATCATTAAAGAGCACAAGTTGCCATTCACTTGATTTTTTTACAGTTCCCTTGTCTTAAATTTATTATTCAATCTGCAGAGAAACAAATTTGCTTCTTCAATATAACCCTTCTAGATGTGCAAGAAAAAAAATCTCCTTGACAAATGCCTTAGCCAGCTCAGTCTTGGTGCCTCCAGCACAGTACTCACTGCTTTATTAATTCTTGTCATAAGCTGCAGTATTTTCATGACAGACTGCTGGTGTGTTCCCACTTTCAAAATAAGAGGCAGCAAGAGGAGAGCTAGATGCTGATATTGCAGTCTCCCTGCTAGTGATGGGGAAAGCTCCAGCCTTGGGGTTTTCTGCCCCACTGCCTCCTGGTGGGCTTCAGAGACTGGCTTACGTGGCAGAATTTAAACGTGGAGTGAGGGAGCATAGAATAATAAATGACAGCACATTAACAGCTTAGCTAAATGAAACATGGAGCTTTTTAATTTCCAAAACAGCAGCACATACATGCCTAACTGACTACCCTTGAAAATTTAGTCTATCAAAAGTACCTTCCCTCTGCTGATTAAGAACTGAATTTAGAGAATCTGTTTCCCTTTAAACAGCTGTGGGCCAAATGAACAGTCTAGCAATGAGTGACACACTGAGTGCCCAAAACTTCCACCTGACTGGGGCAGGCTGAGGTGACTTGTCCCCTTAGCAGCCCAAACCCTGAGATGCCAGAGGGCAGCATGCCAGTCCCAGTCACACAACAACGGGACAATTCCTAACTGTTGCAGCACGATGCCCTAAGAGACGTCCTTTGCACTGCCTGATAGCTACACATGCTGCATGCCACTGAGAGGAAGACGAGCAAATTACTAGAGAAAAGCGGAGAGAAAACAGGCAATACCCAAAAGACAATCAGCTCACATCTTTGTTTAGTAGGTTAACAAGATCACAGACTGCAAAGGCTGGTGAAACAGCAGTATGAGAAAGAATAGTTTCAATTCTTCCAAGTTTCAGTAAACAGATCTCTTGCTTTGAATTCACAATTGCATGAGACCTTTAAGTTTCACTTTGAGATCAGCATTCAAGGCAAGCCAGAAGCTCAAAATGAATCTCAGCTGGAATCAATGACTTCTTCTGAGCTTCCATAACATATTTGGTATTACTCAACACATATCCTAATTGAGCAATCTTTCCTCTGAGAAGTGAGAATAGCTTTTTTCAGTCTTGTTTTCAAGCAGCATTTCAGATCACACTCATTTAATTGTACCAATAAAAGTCTCAGTGGAGAACCTCGGGTAAGTTCAGGTTTATTTCCACCGCACAGCATTTCATTCCTTGTACTCAAACTATCAGTAATGAAGGGCAAACAGAAATCTAATGCTACAGAACTGTTTTCAACTATGCAGTGTGAATGAATTATATACCTGCTGCTTTAATGCCTTCTTTTCTATAGACTATTTCCCCCTTTGATATTTCATATTTTATTTCTCAGTCTTTGCGATTCATTCTTTGGGTTTATATCTTTATCGGAGGGAAGAGTTCGTCACTTCAGCTTCATGGAAGTGAAATGTCAGTTGAGTTAATTTTGAGTTGAGTCTTTTTAATAAAATGTCTTTTTTTAATGAAAAAGGATATCCAGCTGCAGGTATTTTGTAAAGGTGCATATCCATTATGCCAAAGAGCAGCATAAGTAGATACTTAATTCAGCAAATGAAATAGCCAGCAACATTCTATATTATCCTAGAATATTTTATGTTTATGTCCAACTTTGAAATTGCTTACAGCATTCTCATTTTAAGGTTCTATTCAAGGCTTAAATGCACAACTAGGGGCTTTGGGATTGTTAATCAGTCCCATGTGGATAGTAATAAGTCCAGTTTGTCACATCTATCCAGATTCTTAATATACTACAGACACACCCTGCCTCAGTAGAGCATCCAGCATGTTACCGGTGTGCCCTAGAAGTAAGAGATTCACTTCAAAGTCAGAAATATTTTGCCTGTATTTATGGTAGCATCAGGCAAAAGAGAAAGGAACCAAACAGAAGATAACCCTGCAAAGACTAAGTTCATTCAAACCCTCTCTGAATAGTCCTTTCAGATATTTTCCAAATCATCCTGCATTTGTACAGGTCTTACCCAGCTTCCATATTCTACAATTGCCTCAAGGATTTGCAGGCCTGATTTAACCAGGACTCTGCAGCCAGCCAGACAATGGAAAATACTGATATATCCGTAATATATCAGTATAAAATAAGGTGAATGCTAAAGTACACAGTTCATGCAGTTGTGGTCTCTGGCACTGAGATTTTTTAAGTCCAGTCTTAAATGCATGCTCAAACTAAATTGAATGGTTCACAATGGCTGCCCCACGGTATGTACAAGAAGGGGAGAACATTTTTTAAATATTTGCACCCCAAATATTTTCTTTATTTTCTTAGTGCTGCAATACAACAAGCAGCGAAGCTGTGTGATAATCACTAAAGCTATTCTGAACACAAAGATCAGAAATGACACTGATCCGTTCCTGCCAATGCCAAGTCTCAGTGGGAACAGATGCAACAGTTTGGTAACGCTGGAAACCATACCAAAACCTCTGGATGGTCTTAAGACAGAATTATAGACTGAAAACAATACAAACTCACCATATTTACACACACTGCAAATAATTTTTTTCTTCTTAACTGGATGACTCCCACATTCTCTCAGAGGGCTCACTAGTTACTCACCATCGTCAGTAACACTGGGCTGCCCAGGCTGCCTAGGGAGGTTGTGGAGTCTCCTCCTCTGGAGATATTCAGGCACCTACTTGCACGACCTGGTGTAGGGAACCTGCTTTGGCAGGGGGTTGGACTCGATGATCTCTGGAGGCCCCTTCCAACCCCTATGATTCTGTGATTCTGGTTAGAATTAGAAGTGTTTAGAAAATAACTCCTATTTAAAAATTTTTGCCTATATGATTCAAAATTAATTCCTAATGTTGACATACTGATAATTATTTATGATCAGTGCCTTTTTGTTTATTTCATTAAGTTCTACAGTTAGATTTTAGAGACATATTTGTGTGTATTTTCTGAAATGTTTTCTTGTTCATGGCAATGTTGGCTACTTCAATGAAGTGTGCAGATTTAACTTTGCTAGTTGTACTGATTTATTACAGAAAACTCTTTTAGATCTCTTCTTAGTTGTGTGTCTAATGTAACTATTGCTTTGCAGTAAGTAGCACGTTTCAATTCCAAATCCTAGCAATCTGCACATCATATGCATGGCAACATGGATCCTCCTTGGTAGATGGAGTTCTTCCCACTACAGCTTCTTGTTTTGTCACTAAACATCAATTTTCTATTTTCTATTTTCTTAATGAGATTAATTCAATAAAGTTCTGTGAGAAGTAGAAGACAATTTCTCCAGTAACCAAAGAAAAAAGATGTTTCCTCTCTCCACCATTGCAAACCCATTGCTTTGGTTTGAGGTGACAGTAACAGTGTGGTGGTTCACAGAATCTGCTCTGAACCCCTTGTGTTCCAAGAACCTCTGGCGGAATGTCAGAGGAGGGGTGCAGCGATCTCCCAAAGGCCAGGCAAGGGACCCCATCAGGGAACGCTGGCACCTGGCCACGTGAAGCGAGCAGCTGTTTGTGTGCCAGCATCAAAGCGTTGCCTCAACAAGGGAAAGAAAGGGCAGTAGGTCTGAATGGCAGGGGGTACTTCCTAGCCCCTGTGAGCAGAGTGCCTGCAATGAAAAGAACTATTATGGGACTCTTTCAAGCCAGCATTTATAACGTAACTCCTCTAACTGAGTCATATTCTCCTTTCAAGTACAGAAGAGCATTTTAAAAACAGCTTTACCCAAAATGCCAAAAATGTGTAGTCTGTGTACTGCTCTGGGTACTGGTTTCTAAAGATGCCAGAGGTCCCAGGCATGTTTCCTAACTACAGAAGCTGGCACATTTTGTGAGACACTTACACAAAGTGCAACTTCTGCTAAGAATGTCAGGGGAAAGGCCACGGCCACGTCCCACCATGTGCTGCGCTGTGAAATATGCTCTTCACTCTGCAGTACTGAACATTACACTAGAAGTTCTGTCTACAGGCAGATACACTCTGTCTGCACAAAATTTGTCCTTCACCTCTCAAACAATATTTGGTCATGCTGAC
This sequence comes from Lagopus leucura, assembly GCF_019238085.1. Taxonomy (NCBI): domain Eukaryota; kingdom Metazoa; phylum Chordata; class Aves; order Galliformes; family Phasianidae; genus Lagopus; species Lagopus leucura. The sequence goes on from NW_024962262.1 coordinate 3,719,921, forward strand.
TGAATGGTTCAGTTTAGCAGCACTTCTCTCCAACACCTCATTCACTGGTCTGTCAACTCAGCTACCGGACAGAGGTCTTGGCGGATGACACCAAGCTGTTTGCAGATGACACCAAGTGGTGTGGAACAGCTAATATGTGCAAGGTTGGAGCAGTGAGCCCAAATGAACTTTATGAGGGTCAACAAAGCCAATAAAGTACGGGGTCTTCCACTCAAGTCGACGCAACTCTGATTATCAATATAAGCTGGGGGATGAAAGAATGGAGCACAGCTCTGAGGAAAAGGATCTGGGGGTACTGGTAGAAGGGAAGCTGAGCACGAGCCAGCAATGTGCCCTCACAGCCCAGAAAGACAATCTAATCCTGAGCTGCAAAGAAAGCAGCGTAGCCAGTAGGGCAATAGAGGGATCCTGCCCCTCTGCTCTGTGCTGGTGAGGCTTCACCTGGAGTACTGCATGCAGATGTGGAGTCCTCAGTACAGGAGAGACATGGAGCTGTTGGCGTGCATCCAGAGGAGGGCCACAAAAAATGACCCAAGGGATGGAACACCTCCCTACGAAGACAGGCTGAGAGAGCTGGGGATGTTCAGCCTGGAGAAGAGAAGGCTCTGGGGAGACCTGAGAGCAGCCTTTCAATATACAAGGGAGTTGCTGTACAAAAGAAGGGGACAGATTCTTTAGCAGAGTCTATTGTGATAGGACAATGGGAAATGGCTTCAAACTAAAAGAGGGGAGGTTTAGACTAGACATAAGGAAGAAGTTTTTTTACAATAAGGGTGGTAAGATTGCCCAAAGAGGTGATGGATGCCCCATCCCTGAAGACATTCAAACCTGGGCTGAATGGGGCTCTGAGCAACCTGATAGAGCTGTAAGCATCCCTGTTCATTGCAGGACAGTTGGAGCAGATAATCTTTAATGGTTGCTTCCAACTCAATTCTATGACCCTATGATTCTCTTCCAAAAATCAATGATCCAGAAGGAAGCAATGGATAAGTGCTCAAAGTAGCACAGGCAGGACAGGTCTGTTGTCTAAACCAGGCAGGTTGCTGTGTGCAGTGCCTCCAGTGAACTTCAGCACTTATGCTACCTACTTCTTTCTGTGTAGAGCTTCAGTTTTCTGTGTTTTTTCTTTCAGCACTAAAAAATGCCTCTATTTGATTTCTAGGAAATGCCAAAAGCAGCTAAAACATCTAAATAACATCCCAAGTGATTTAAAGGACTATTAGGCAGAATAGAGATAAACTGTGAATACCAACACATTTCCGTTCAATTGCTGTTATATCTACTGTGTGTAATCTCTGAAAAAAACAAAATTTAATCAACAGAACAGTGTATGGCTTGTCTTCCCATTGCAGCAAACACATGGCCACTGCCTACCACCAACCAGAAATGCCTGCTTGCTTGCATCCAACATCCCTACATGCACTCTGCTCACCCATTCTCATATGCTATCTTCCCCTCTGCACTCCTGATCATCTGAAGCTTCGCAGCATGGTTGGAAGGCTGCTATGGAAAACCAACAGTTATAGCTGCAAATGTGGTTGAACAGATAAAACAGAGTTAGTGACAGGAGACAACCAGAGGTTTTTGCTTCTGTTATTTTAGGATAAATATGTGTGCCACAGTGCTGACTTTCCCAAGTGGATTTTATTGCTTCTGTCTTGCATTTTGATGCTTAAATACTCTAATATCTCTGCAGGCATATGAGCTGGAACTCAGTGATGTGCTGGTATGACTGGAGAGCTTTTAGGCAAGGGAAAACTAAACCTTATTCGATGCATCTAAAAAGCACCCATACAACCCATACAGACATTTCTTTGCTTCGTGTCCAAACCTAGACTACTCCATGCTGTTGTTTCTAGTAAGCAGAACATTTTCCCTCACCAACTAATGATTTTTTTAATCATGAAATTTTTCCAAAATTATTATTTTTACTTCAAGCAAAAAAATTGAATTTTTTGATCTTCAAACTTTCAGAAGTCTTCATATATATATTTTTTAATTTCAGTTCATTTGAGACTCTCTAATTTTAAAGAGGCAAAAGCAAACCAAATATATAACTTCTTTAATTTAATATCATCTGAACTGTTGTTTGCCAGTCCATCATGTTTTATTATTATTTTATTAGGGATAATAAAATTTATGGTACAAAGAATTTTTGCCGTGAAACCGACAGACTACATTCTTACTATTAAACAAAAGTCCTCAGTCAGTTATTAAACTAAATCTAATCTAGTGTATTAACTAATATGATTGCGTGTCTTGGGGCCCAAGTTACAAAGCCCTGGTAAGTGTGGCACGATCTGACTACTCAGCTTTGGACAGTTTGATGAATTTAATTCATCAACTCCTAAGGGGACCATAGGAACGAAATGCCTTTCCTTCGTAAACGCATATCAAGCTGCAAGCACTGCGTAGTAAATGAGACCGCGGCTGCCAAATTCTGTTGAACGTATAAAATCATCACATCTTACTGTGCTTTACAGTAAACATTTAAACCGAAAAATTCCACTTCCACTCTGTAAGATCATACCACCACCAAGTCTATACATGCACACAAGTGCACTCTTCCTCCTTCAGCCTGCTGATGTAAGAGGGACTCCAGTACCACCTCCTGACCATAGAGAGCATAGAAAGAGAGGACATCTGTGCATCCATCCAGGCTGCTCATCCAGCCTCTCTCAGTGCAGCTCTGCACTGCATGAAGTTGCAAAGTGGCACAGCACAATTCAAACCTAGAATGCAAGGAAGAAGGACGTATACAAGCCCAGCTTCATGTCAGATTCATGACATTATCTGCTAACAGCTGTCAAAGGCTAGAGGAACAGGGGCCCAGTCATCCCAATGCTCCACAGCACTCAGATCTCCAGGTTATCAAAATAAACCTCTTTAACTGAGAAAGGATTACACAGATTTGACATGATTCAGTGTTGCTCTTCAGTTATTCTTGCAGGAATGCTGGCACAAAATGGAAGTTTGTCAACATAAAGATGGATGACAGCAAGAGTTATTGTGGCAGCAGGTCACATCTGAAGCAGTTTCCAGCATACCACAGGAAATTGATTTGGATTAGAGAGAGGACCCGGTACAAGCCTGGAAATTTTGTACTTGTGCTCTTTCCAAAGCGGGTCACAAGCTTCCAACCTCAGGGGAGGCAGCTCATACACATAACAAGATGCATACATTTTTAAACAGAACACAACCCATGGAAATATTCTGAGAAATAGAAGCCTCTATACTTCTCATTTGGAGACTGGCAAGAGGGGAAGGGAGAGGAGAGAAGGACCAAAACCAAACCAAAACAAATCTTGTGGCTCATATCTCAAACTTTCTCTAGAAAACAACGTGGACAAGAAACTTAGAAAATTGATAACCAGTGATATTCTTACCTATAGACAATTCTTTGGGTGTTGGATCTTTCTCCAGGTACAAATTAATCTACTAGACAACCCAAATATAAGTCCTTCTCATAAATGAAAGAAAAACATGTTTTCAGGGAACAAAATGAGATTATGTTTAGCCAGTATTTTCAATACCTAATTCAATTGAGCCTCTGAACGCTCATCTGGAAATAGGAAGCAGAGAGCTTCACATGGTCTTATGAGGACAGGAAATCACTGATCGTGGGGAACTTGTTGTAGCTGTTCACCATTGCTGAAGATTAGGGTGAAAGAAGAAGAGATAATGCAGACGGTATTGGTTACAACAACAGAATTTGAAAAACTGGCTTTGGATTTACACTGTCACCTCTGCAGGAACTGTTAATATCACTGTATGAAAAAGGCATTTGGATCCCACTGTTGACATCAGTAGAAATCTGCATTTTGGGAATGTTGTCAGAAATCTGATGGAAACTGTAAGGCTTGTGCTACTGCTCTCTTAAGAGATCATATAGAAGCAAGAAAAGCATAAACTCTGTAAAGAATTTGAGGGGGCCATTCAACATAAAATAAATACTGTCCTTTAATTGCAGGGAACAAATTCACAAAGGGAATTAGAAACGTCATTATGTTAATCTGAGCAGAAGTACTTTCAGAGTGCTTTAAAAGTTTACCGGTACTCCTAAAGCCAATTATGCAAATGTATCACTTCCCAAAATCAGCAAAATAAAAGCCCAGAAACAGGCCTGCTGAAAAAGCACCCAAATCTTGACCTTTAGGAACAAAAAACCTCAGCCCCATGTACAGAATGTGAGGCTTCAGCAGTAGATTGGCAGAATGTTTGTTCCATTGATCCTTGTTCAGGGTTTTGTGCTGATTCCTGGGCTGAAGCCTTTTGTTCTGGCATGTAGCTTCAGGAAAAGAGAAGGGATACAACAAAGGCATTGAGCTCTTGAAGGGGTCTTTTCATTAGGTTATTTCTGAAAACAAGGAGAAGACAATGATATTTTCTTCCTTCCGTATTCCTATTGTTTCAGTTTGACTTGACTTTATGAACTGTGGCATCAAAGGGAAAATTAAACCTGTGACTAATGCAATTTCTATAAAACACAATCATTCAAATTAATTAGATCCACACTTTTCTTTCACTTTCTTTTTTTTCTTTCTTCTTCCCCAAAGGCAGCAGGAAGAATGTTGTTATTGTTCTGATGCTTTCTAATTAGTGTCCCAAAAGTGTACTGCTGGGAACAAGATGCTTCAGAAACCTATGACTCATCAGCTCCTCTCTGAAAAGCTAAACATGCAAAGAACTTCATGCAGAATTTATTTATGCTGTTAATGTCAGAAACAAATACTTCAGAGGTCCCCAAAACAGTCCAAGGTTCACATCTCGCACTATAACTCATAGAGATCTAACTGAGAAACCGAAGGCAAGAGTAGAACTGAGTCACAATGCACATTTCTGGATGCCCCACAGCACCAGCTGTGAGCCACCCGTCTCATTTATGACTTCTTGGGACCTCTAGCGATGTATTCGCTAATTGCAGCATGAGGCTCCGTGAAAGCGCCGTCAGCATCAGCCTGTGAATGTAGGTTTGCACATATGTTTAGCATTTTACATGTAAACAGCGACTTCACCTGATCTAGATTAAGGGCACTTAGAAACTCAGTGGGAGGGTATTTGATTTGGTACTCAGTGAGAGATCGCTATCAAACCCGCAATCTGATGGGTTTTCAGCTCCCACACAGTGACCAGGGTCAATCTGATCTGCGCATATGATTTGTGCCTAACCCCACTCTGACAGTTTAATAGGGCTGAGATATGCACATTTGGATTATTATCCTGTTTAAAGGATCATTTGTAACTTGATTTGAAACGGCTATTTTTATAGTATTGGGGGGGGGGGGGGGAGAGAAAGGCTTATCTGCTATGTTTGGTTTCCAGCTTCCTCCACACGTTCTGACCTTGTTGAAAAGCAAATACAGAAATACCAAAACGCCTAAATAAAATGAAATAAAATGAGTGCTAATTTGTAACACTGGAAACAAAATTCCTGCAGAGTATCTGTTCTCATAGACTTCCAAAGTGGTTGCTGGGAGAAATTTTCCATAGAACTTACAATTAGCCATAGAACCGTAGGATTGTTATGTTGGAAAAGACCTCCAAGAGCACTGAGTCCAACTATCACCCATCCCCACTAACCATGTCCCTCCGTGCCACATCTCCACGTTTGTTCAATGCCTCCATGGCAGTTTGATGCCATTCCCATCCCAGTGCAGCCAAACCATCCTCACTACCATGATAGTTCAGTGGTCCAGCTCACAAATGTTGAAAAAGATATACCATATATCTTGATTCATTGAGGACAGGTGAAATCAGAGCTGCCTCATCTTTGTATGTCAGACTGCATTTCTGTGACAGGAGCTGAGTTGTCCCCACTGGTGGGAAGCTCTGATGTCGCAAGTTCATAGAAAGGTGTAGGGACCACTGCAGCTCTCCTGGAACACACCCTAACCCTTGTTAAAGGGAATCTCTGTTCCAGAAGTTCATAAAACAGAATATTAGATTATTCTAAAACAAATGGCAATCAGTAAGCTCTCAAAGTGAATTCACAAAGAAGATGAACATACCTGATAGCAAAACATCTTCTTTCAAGAAGCCAGGTAAGTAGTCCCTTGAGCGTTGCTAATGTTCTCTACACTTTTCTACACAGCTGAACTCTGCTATTTAAGTGCCAGCTAGTGCTCAAAACTATAGAGGAAAAGAAAGCACAGAAGTCTTCCCTATGAGGAAAAAATTCCGGTTCTATTAAAGTCACGAGGAGCTGCTACATATTATAATATGTAACTATTATAATATGTAGCTTTGATAAAAAGATCTGCTAATATCATGCAGGTTTCAAATCTATTTTTCAAGTACTCTGATTTAAAAATGAACTGCAGGAACTCTGCTTTTTCGTGAGTTCACATTCAGGTGTTATTGTACAGACATGAATGTTAATGTACAGACATTGTGATGAAGCTCAGTAACGGAAAAATTAGATCAAATAACAAAGGGAATTTCTTAAAAACAAAGACATTTAGACCATGGGATAGTTTCTTAGGAGAAATATATTTATATATACACATCTGTCACAAAATCCATTTAAAATTGCTTACAGATTAATCTCCCACTCCCCACTATAGATAGGATCTTTGTCTCTAGAGTAAATGAATATGGTGGAGGCTTGGATAGCAAGAGTGAAACTCGATGAAGCAGTCTGCCTTTCACAAGAGCTCTCTTTGTGGTGTAGCTGAGCTCTGCTAACAGGAGCACAGGCCCTGAACTTCCAGTCCCAAGCGAAACAAACCCAGGTCACTGGGAACTAAATATATTCAGCTATCACAAAGTCAGGTTAGTAGTTTATTCAGATCAAGCCTTAGTTTAGCTTAGGCAATTCCTTTCCCAGCACATCAAAAAATGCAGAAGTCAGTGTAGAATACGGGAGAAAGGGACTTCTAAAGGCTTTGCTCACTAAATAACTTCTTTTTAAACTGAACTAGAATTACTGATTTAAAAATCCTTTGGGGCAGAAAATCTTTATATACACGTAGCTTACAGCTAACAGCATGGGGTTCCCTTGTGAAAATATATTGTGAATGTTGAATAAATGCAAAATTATTAAAGCAGATCTGCATGCACAGATACGTCAAGAAGCACCATGTGCCATAAGGCCAGCATTTTGCTGTCAGTGTTACTATGGCTCAGTTTCAGCTCTAAAGCACAAGGGAGGTACTGTGGTGTACCCCTCCTACCTGTGCAAGAGTACATGTTCGTGCCATTTTGGTGGGTGTATTTGACTGTAATACAACTGCTACTGTGCGTAGACTGTAAACCAGCTAATGCTGGAAGTAGACCAAGTGATTCACATTTGCTTTTTTCTCTCACATCCAGCAGGTAATTTCACAGCCTTTGTGATGCTCTGGAACACCAGGATCAGGAGTACAAATGGTTCAACCGGGACATCCTAAGAAGAAAAGAGAGACCAAGGGATACATTTCTGATCCCTCAGGGACAATGGTAAGAAGTGTCCTTAAACCAGCTTTATGCAAAGGATTTTACATTGCACTGCAGTTACTCTTAAGCTTAACATGATCTGTGCTTGTCTGACCACACTGTCAGTAAATCAAAGAATGCTGTATTCCCAATAGTTGTAAGAGAATATACCTGCACATCCATTTCTGTCTTTTGATGAGGCATTATGTTAAGGCACCCTGAAAGAAACCTTCCCTTTTTGCTTGTATAAAAGAATACAGCATCTCCTCTGTTATCTGCCTGCATCTGTGTTCTAGTTTAGAAAACTGATCCAGCTTGTCTTGACACTAAATTAGATCTAAAAAGACTGATTCAAGGCCTGGCAAGCTTCTCCCTGGATTCACAGAGCTTTAGATCAGATGCTACATGTCCAGAGCACTGTACCCTCTCACCAGATGACATACTCTATCCTGTGCCCACCAAGAGCTGTGGAAGTTAATCAGCTGTTGGAAAGTGAACTTCCCAGGTTCAGAATTCAACTTCGTGTCTGGCTTTGGCCATTTCCAAGGAATTAAAATGAAAAAAATTACCTAAGTACTGGGTTTGATTCATTCTGCCAGTCACAGCCACTCAACTTTAAGTCAAAACATACCAGGAGTTGTGGGAGCTTGGATGTGATGAGTTCAGCACACTTCTTGGAACTGGTGCTTTACTATGTAAAGCACATGGACTTGAGAATGGAAAAGCTGACAAGACACTGCAAGAACCTGCAGCCACATGGGCATCACACTCATACTGGACATCAGGTAATATTTGGATAACTTGTTTAATTCTTGCTCTGGCTTTTACACTTTCTCTCTTTAGGAACAAAAAAAACCCCAAAACAAACAAACAATAAAACAAACAAACAATAAAACAAACAACACTCAGAAGATGCATCTGGCTAACATAGCTGTCTAGATAAATATCTGTCTTTCTGGTTGCATGAGAAAACAGAGACACCATCTCCAAATTTTTGGAAATCTACATTAATGATGATCAGATGTTGTAGAGTGAAGACTTCTTTGCGTTTGTAGTAATTCCACATGCCTTGTCTCTATATCTGATGAGGAGCCTGTTACATTCTCCAATAATTCCCCTCAGCTAATAACATCTGTGTCATTTTTTAGCTGCAGGAAATATTTGTTTTTTATTTTTGAGGATGAGCTTTCATATAGCTGGGTAGACTTCACAATATTTGAAATGACTATTTTCTGCTTTGAGCATGAAAGCAAACGAGAAAAGGACTACTGGGAAATCCCAATACAAACACAAGAAAAGGTCAGGCTTTCACAGTACATTTCCATAATTCATTAGAGATTCAATGCACATTGACAGTCTGCAGTAAATTGTCCTGCTGACAGAATTGGAAAGAACAGTGAATGGAACAAATTGAACAGCTCACAGCACAAGGACAGCAATGAGATTGCTAAACGGTACAGAATTAATTCCTCAGATGAGCTCTTCTGTCTCGTATCTTCAACAGAAAGAAGGCAACAACAATATCCCAAGTGACTCAGGACATCTTACTTGAGTTATACATGAGGCTTTATGTCTAAATTCTTCTAAATTATGGATTCAATAAGTTATAATTGGCCTCCTCCACTTAAAGCAGGAATTATGTTGAAATGTATGCCGTGCAATTGAGAGGAGGCTGCAGTGGCAGCTTTCAGAAACTGCTGAATACTTCTCTGTACCCTGGCTAAACCAGGCCTTTGTCCCACGGCTTTGATGATTTTACTCTGTTGTTTCTTTATTTCAATCTGGTATCAATGATTCCCTCTTCCCTGCTTTGGATGCAGAACTGGGCAGAACCTCAAAGCCTGGAGATCATTTATTAAACCTACATCTATTCAGACTGGCTAAACATCAGCACAAACACGGACGTTAGTCACCCGTATGACTAATGCTCATTAAAAACATTTTTAAGCTCAGAAACACAGTAGCTCATATTATCCATCAGCTCAAACAACCAGTTATTTAGTTACTGAACTAATGAGCTGTGCATTTCTCACAGAGAGGAATCTTATCCCTCCCCCTGCTTTATGAACCTGGTATTTGACAATATCTAACCTGGGACCTGGGAACACTTGCCACCTCTTGCATCAAGGTTCATTCTCTGGCTGGGTCTCGCTTGTTGGAATAAGTCTCTAATATACTCCATACTTTTCCCAGGCCTGCTTCTACTGGAAAAACACAACTATCTGGGCACAGACCAGTGTTCCTCCCTGCAAAGATGATAGAAAGACTAGAACCTTGGGACATGGTAGGTTGTTATCAGGCCCACCATTTGGAAACAGTAGCAACTCTGTCCAGTAAGGGAAGGCTGAGCACACCTAAACTTCGTGAGTTTTCCTCCAGCAGTCACACTACCATTTAGTTTCTTGCACAGAAACTTCGTCCTTATGGATCTGCTTTAAGGAGATTCTCAGCCACTACAGCCAGTCTACAGCCAGCGATCACTTCAGATCTGCTCTCTGAATAAGGCCAAGAGAATACTGTGAAAATGTTTAATATTTTGACAAAATGAATCAGATTCTATTTCAAGGATTCAGAAACTGAAGGGAATGATGCATGAGTTTCAGGACAGTTAATGTTTCCTGTAATTCAGAGACAAACCCTGGTCTAACTGCCTTTGAGGTAACGGGCACTGGACCCACTGAGTACTGTAGTTCTCTCGAAGTACAGAGATTCATTGTGTTTAGTAGTCATTAGTTAATGGTTACAGTAGTGTACATAATAATATCCTACTGACATAGTTAATCTAAGTTTGTAGAGGGCAAACAATTCTTGCATACAACTGAGCCTGTCATTGCTTTCTAACAGATTGGTATAGGTCAAAATGGCAGCTTTTCAAAGCAGAGGGAGGGTTTGCTAAGGCTGAACTGAAGAAAGTGAAAGAGATTATATTTATATTAGAATAAATAAATTAGAATAAATTCTTCACTCAGAGGGCGATGAGGCACTGACTCAGAATACTCAGAGAAGTGTAGGTGCCCCATCCACAGAGGTGTTCAAGGCCAGGCTGGATGGGACCCTGGGAAGTTCGATCTGGTGGGAGGTACCCACGGCAGCTTGGAACTGGATGGGCTTCAGGGTTCCTTCCAACCCAAACCGTTCCATGGTTCTACAAAATTGTTAAACCCCATATGGTCTTCAATGAAGAAAAGTCTACAGGCTGCACGCAGTCAAGTTCCTGACCTCCCAGACCACAGCTTTGGGATTCTGTGTTTGCAGGAGATGACAGTGCTGTCCTCAGATGAATGAAGTGGCAGCAACAGTGTTAAATGGTGATGCCACAACTTCTGCTTCAAGACAGAAGTCAAATTTTGACATACAAATGAAAGAAAATATTTTTATAAGTGGTTGTTTTTGTAACTTTTGGTCTATATAAATCTCCTGGCAATGCATTAGGAACTTAAAGAGGTTTAAATGATGAAAGCCTCTCAGCTTATCTTTCGGATTACCTAGAGTTATAGTGTTTATCCAGACCTTGGTTATACTATTGCCAGAAGGGTGACGAGACAAACAGAGAACAGATAACAAGAAGTCTACCAGACTACATGCTCTGTACCCTGAGCTATCTACATAGCTCACTGTTTGATTCAATTTACATAGTGATTGATAAACTTTAAGTGGAAAACTTTTGCTCATTTCAGTGTCCTGATCTAAATGCTGTATTTTCCTTTCGCCAGGCCATGCTGTGCAAATTCCAAGCTTGGAGTAGAGCAAGCTGAGGGTGGGACAGCCAGTGCAGCCATGCATCCTCCATTCTGTTTGAGCAATGTGGTCCTTAGAAATCCTCCCTCTGGTTTTAGGTTGTTGATTTGATCTTATCTGACTCAGAGCCAGCTAAGACTGCTTTGTCATAGAGGTTCAAGAGAGGAATGCTTGAAAGCACCAAAGGAAATAAACAGCATGGTGCCTCCAGAGGTTTGCAAACCTCTCTGATACTCCTGTCCCTGAACAGCAGAGCAGTGTGCCTGCTGGAGGCAGCTTCTCTACTACCTCATCTGCAATCACAGGAGACAGCAGGAGGGACACTTTTCCATTTCTGGGTTCAGTTAGTAAAATCTGGGGGACTCCACACAGTATCTTATGTTTCCTAACCCTCTGGGATCAGTAGCAGCAGTGGGGCCGGGGCAGCCTGATCCATCAGTCGTGGATTAACTGGCCAGTTTCCTTGTGAAACAGGTGAGTAGTATTAATAGCAGCCAGACGATAAAGCAAAGGATTATTTCCCTCCGGTTGTAAATGAAGACTTTTTAACTTACTTGTCTTTCTCTCAGGGAGGAGGTGTTGCCTCAGGACATTTTTGTCTGAAGAGCATGATGAGCTTCAAAGACACAGCTAAACATTCCCTGCTGCTGAGAACGATTTTGCAAAGACCCAGTGAGATTTGCAAGTCTGAGTAAAATTTGCTGGCCTTATAAGAAACTTTAATAGGATGCAGACAAAGAAATGTTTCCACCACATTTTGTGACCACGTTGCAAGCAAAATAATGTCTGTAATCCATTTTTTCAACTGCCCACTCCCAGTATATCAAGGTTCCTGTCCCTGCTGCAGGAGTTGCTCAAGTTCTTCTAAAGCTGTAGCTAAATTATCTTATTTACTGAATGGCATATTAAGGCAAACAGGGATATATTTCTTAATTCTGCAGGTTGTGATGTGCTTCACAAGAGTCTCACCAAAAGTAAAAAATGAAGCTGTCATCAGTCAGAGTTCTTTCAATGCCAAGTTAATGCCATACAGCTCTCGTTTCTGCCAAGAATTAGGCTAACTTCAGACAGGGCAGGGGTCTGGACACAGATTTATGCTCATGTTGTATAAACATCACAGCAGGCTGCTCATATTGTAGGAACTCTGTTTCCCATCGATCCCTGGACCATCTCACTCACACTTCTCACATGCCGCATCATGTCTGAACTGAAGTAGAAAGCACTTTAGGCCAGGGACCACATTTTTTAATGATTTGTAAAGCACCTAGGATGCTTTTAGCTGCACAAAGATAGTGAGTATTTTATAAAGAGGAATGAACTATCACTGTAGGAGGCTTCTACACACAGCACGAACTTTGTGACTGCTCCTTCAGCAATAATTGTGGGAAGAGCCCTGGATATTGTTAAATAAGGCATTAAGTGGCTACGTGAGTCGCAGTACCCCCCTACTACCACGATTACCAAGCACTACACATCTGCACTGGAACAGAAACTGAATCTCATGGGTAAAATACATAGCTGCTCTGTCATTCCATGATGTATTATTATCAGAGTCAACATCTCACATAAAGCAGATTTGTTCCTTGCAGTCAGAACCCAATGCTTCAGTTCCACAAAACACCTCCTCAGATCTCCCCCATACACTCACTTCTTTGCTTTGTTGTTGTGCCATCATCTTTTACAGTCTCCATAATGCTCAAATTAACACTTCTTTAACAGGGACCTTGAGTACCCTGGGTTTCTAGACATTCTCTTCAGTGGCTGCATTCAGTTTCTGTGTATTGACTCTTTCCCTATTATTTCTTACCCAGGTTCATCTTGCAAGGCTATCATCTCTGGCCTCTAAGGTCTCACTGAGGCAATAAAGTATGACTAAAGGTAGAACTGATGTCAAATAATAACCGCATAGATCTAAAATTAAAACACACAGGCAGATTATACCTGATCAGGCATAGAGCCTGCCTGTACAAAGTTGATCCACCAGTGCTTTTGAACAGATTCGAACCACCAGTGAGTTTGGCAAACCAGAGCTTGGCTTCTGTTGGCCATGCCACTTCTGATGGAGCATTAGGCTCCCTGCTGGCAGATTCACCACAGTGCCAACCTGTGGTGTTACAATCACCTGCATGTGTCTTCTTCCATTTCCATCTCTGTCAGATATGTGGTTAAGCCCACCAATGCCCAGGTCTTTCCCAGCACGTTTTCATGCTGAAGAACAGTGACCAAAATCTCCCAAACAGAACCTTGAATTATCCCTGGAACAATCTGATCATCTCCTCTGTCCACAGGTAGCACACTCTAAGATGCAGTGTTGTCCTATTGGGGCAGTTCAGCAGGGCAGAATACGTTCAACACGGTATATATGAACACAACACAGCTTACTGATTTCAATGGAGCTGAACTGATTAACAACAGCATTCAGTCTGCCAAAGGTGCAAAAAGCATTTCTAATAATTGCAAGACTTAAATCCAAAGTAAAACCTTGAAGTTCTCAGATATGCAGCATGACCACTGAGCAAGGTACAGCTAGTACATCAGCATTCTGCACTGCTTTCCAGGGCAAACTGCCCTGCACGAGACACAGCACAATACAGTAATTCAATTTGTTCCTTTCTCCTCTTGAAACTTTGAAGGAGAAAGATGTTCTGGCTTTGACCAGGATAAGCACTGGAGAAAGAATTCATATTCATACCCATAAAAAGCCATTGCCTTGTTTCAAAAGGCATTTCAGAGACCATTTTTCATGTCCAGCAAATAAGCACAGAGATCATTCTAAAAGTCCAATCAGAGAGCAGAACCAACTCCTCAGGATTCTGATCACCACCTCTTAATAATGGACAAATGAGCATAACAGGAATGCTTTGCAAGAACTGCCTGCAGAACTGACCAGTGTTTGCATGAAGTAAACAAAGAACTCCCAAATCTCCAGAAAACAGTAATGGCAAAATGTATACAGTAATTTGCCACAAGTTGTTTGCCCAGCTCTAACCAGTGCTGTCCTATAAATGAAGAGATGCTTCCTTCTGGGAATCACGGCACAGTTTAGCAGCTTTCACTTATTCCTGTCTCTCTCTTCCTCTCAGCTTAGTTGTTCTAGGGGAAAAAAAGCTGAGAAGAGTTGTCACAAGCCATAAAATTAGAACGGAGTAAAAGAAAGTGCTAATCAACAGACTACATCAAATATAAAAGAACTAGAACTGGTACGGCTCAGAAGAAAAACAAATAAATGACCAGATACAGCCTCTAGGCAAAGAACCCGTTCTGAACTTTCCGTGTCTTCATTGAAAAGACAAAGGGTCAGCACACACAGCCAGAGCTGACCCGGAGCAGTTTTGATTCTGTCATGCTGTTCTGAATGTTGGTCATTTGCGACATTGCAAATAATGGTCCCTTTTTGTCACCGCAAGAACAATAATACTGACACCAAAATGCTTTTCATGCCATTCAGTGCAAGTCACTGCAGGGATTTTGTTCTGCTTCATTCTTCTGTCCTGATTGCTGCAATATTTCCCAGGACATCCGAAACATTTGGTTCCATCCTTCTTCTCCCTTGTTCCAAATTGCACAACGATTTTGTTTACAGCTTATTTCTGGAAACAAGTGACTCGAGTGAGGTGGTCACAGCCAGCCCCAGCCCGGGATCACAGAGAATGGAGATGTTTGCTACCATCTGCTGGTGAAGTACGACTGGGGACCGAGCGATCATACAAACCTGTTTGCTTTTCTGCATTTATTAGCTGACTCCTTTTGATTCATGTTCATTGAGGTGTTTGATATGAAGCTGAGAAAAATGCTGCTTTTGCTATGCAGCAAAGCTGGTCGTGTTGTAGCATAAGCAAGTAACCAGGGAGAGATGGAGGGAAGGATTTCAGCCCTTTATAGATGAGCAAATCTCTGGTAGCAAGAAATCTCAGGAGCTGTGAAGCTCCCAGATATGTAATGAAAGTCAGAAAGCCTCAGTCTACCATCACAGCTTGAGGTAATGAAGCTCTAGTGTTACTGCTTGGAATAATAAGTCATCACCTTGGGGAGTACATGCTTCTGTGGCAGAAGCTCCCAAATAAGGCACCCTAATCCCAAGTGTGGCAGTGTCTGGCTGCTGAGACAAGTATTTGTGGTCATAAGCTACTACTGGTCAGATAATACTGTGAAAAGTGAAGGAAGTTTGTCAATCTCCTTTTTGGCTGCATCCCAAAGTGACAAAAACAAGCGACAAATGCATACAATGGGGTGCCCTGAGAGCGAACAGACACCTCGTGTGCTAGTGAGCAAAGTTCACTGCAGCTGGTGTAAAAACAGCTGCTGAACACATTGGAGAGGTCCTTAAAAAACAGGTAGAAAAATCTTCCAGGAGAGCAATTGCTGTTTCTGGATACCTATCAAGGAACTTACACTTGGGAGAGTTTAGCAACTTTGTATTTAACAGAAATGAAGTTGAAGGAGTAATGCACTGCTCTGGTAAGCTGTAAACCACATCCAATTTAAAGAATAAAGTGACATGCCTCCTCACAGGTGCTGAACGTTCTCAGCTCCATCACCTCCTGACTTCATTAGGATCCAGGCAGCAAAGCAGCTCCTTGGGCTAATTCAAGCTCTTTCTAGATTAAGCCCTAGAGTAATCCATTGCTGCATGTACCACAGTCATGCTGCCCTCCTTCTGCCCTTGCTTCTCTACTGCTGAACAGCGGGACTGAGTGAGCATCACAGACCTGTCTGATCTTGTGCATTTACTGCCTGAATCCTTCTGAATCACATTCACGTAAAGGTTTGATGAGAGGCTGCTCCCAGGCAGAGGAGCTGCACATTGCTGCCCACTTCCCACAGCTTTCTCCTCTCCCCAGCCATCAGTAGGATTTTTTCTGGTTTTCTTTTCACAGATACTGCTTGTTTTGTAGTACTGGAGCATTGTTCTCACATTCCCAGGAAGGAGCTGGCATCACTGTTTCTTCACAGTCATTTGGATGACAGATCTCTGCCCCAGCATCTGCAGCTGGCAGAGACAGTGAACCACTGTGCAGCATTTGAAAGTTGGCACCATGCTTGTGCTGGCTTACAACCCAAGCCCATTCATGTATCCGTGTCAGGCAGAGAACAGCGTCAATCTGACAAGAGACCCCTGAGACAGGCCAGTTCCCATCAGGTGAACTTCCTGAGCTCAAATAGAAAACCACAGAACTGTATTACCACCACCACCACCTCCTTGAGTTCGAATGTTACCCAGCAAAAAAAGGACTGTCAGCAGGAAGAGAAAGTCAGTGGGATTCATGCGCAGCCAATTCTCAGTGAGTGAGTACACTCTTATCTATAGTTGTTTGTATCTTGTGAATTTGAACTGCACTCATCTAAGCAGAATCATAGAATCATTAAGGCTGGAAAAGACCTCTGAGGTTATCCAGTCCATGACTGTCCAACTCTTTAGCTTGCCTGAGCCACACTGAGTGAAGAGGAATTGTCTTGGGCCATGTTGGGTCACTCTTGGGTCACTCTGAAAGCAACGGCTTCTATTTATTTAAATGGATGCTACAAGAGACACAAAGAACGCAGTAACTCTGTTTGGTAGTGCAAATTCTCATACAGAACACTATTTTTCAACATAGTCACCATTAGCCCTGCATTTTTACCAGCAATGAAGAAGAGTCTGCGTGGCACGCTCATCAAAACCTGCACCAGTGGAGGTGCCCTGCCATCACCTACTGAAACACAGCACCTGCCACCTCACTGTGCTCACATCCACTGTTTGGTCTCCATAAATGTTCAGCAAGCACTGATGAATGTCAGCAGGTGACATTTTTCCTGCATGCAGAAATTCAGTGACACACCTTTGCTTCACATATGTGCTTCCATGTCAGATGCCATTCTGTCAGACCACCCCTCTGCTGCTCACGACAACAAAATGTGATGGGGTATTGGTGGGAAGGTTTCACCTCTTCTGCCTTACCACCAACATCCACCTCTAACATTGTGGGCTATCATCATAAAATAGGAGGCATTACTTTTAGAGCCCTTGTAAAATATATAATATATTTAACATATATAAGTAACAAGACATTTGAACTTTTAATATTTTTATTAAAACATTAAAAAAGAGAGCAGCAAAACCATAAAACTACTTAATATGTGACTTTGTTTTTGTGAAACTAAGGCATCAGTTGGGTTTGATGGCAGTGGTTGCAATTCTTAGTTAGTTCTCAAGGTGTTCTTCAGAGACTTTTGACAATAATTGTTCACAATTTTGTGTACTGCCAAAAAGTGATGATATAAACAAGGAGCGACTGTGAAGCAGGGAGTACTTTTCTCTGATAAGAGAGGGTTTATGAAAGTCTGCTGTATGGTTGGTACTGAGCAATGGATGTGCTCAGTGGGGCACAGCCACCACCCTGATGGCCCAGCAGCAGGGGGTGGCCATGTTGAGAGCTGTGCTGGACAGCATGCAGCATGCGGGCTGTGGGTCCAACAACCCTGACCTAGTCCAACCATCCACATATCAGCAATATCACTCACTGAACCATGACATTCAGTACTACATCTGTACATTTCTTAAACATCTTCAGGGACAGTGACTCCACCACCACCCTGGGCTGCCTGTGCCAGTGCATTACCACTCTTTTGGAGAATATTTTCTTAATATCCAGCCTGATCCTCCTGTGGTGCAACTTGAGAACATTCCTTCTCATTCTATTGCTGTTACCCAGGAGAAGAGGCTGATCCACACCTCATCACAACCTCTTTTTAGGGAGTTGTAGAATGTTTCTGTCCTCTAGTTAGGAAATAAGCGATAGGTGTTTGTTGGTGTACCAGTAGCTGCATGTTATCCCCTTTAAAATCAATATGTGCAACACAAAGAGGTGTAACTCTAGACTCCCCTACCTTTAGCTGAAAATGAAAACACAACAGCGATTTGCATGAGTGATATCTGGAAAGCCCTTTGGAGAGGAACTCTGGCTGAGCTGACAGCAGCCCCAGCCTGATCTGTGCAGTGCAGGCACATCATCACACAGCACTCAGCTCCTGCTCCTACCAGCTCCACACCCACTGACAGCTTGAGAAGCGTCAGCAGCCAGTTCTCTGAGGAGGAGGCAAAAAAGCAGAGCTGTGAGAAAGAGCAGCCCCATCCCCTCCTCAAGGCTTCAGAACAAAGATCCTTGTGGTTTATAATCAAGATGCTTCTCTCTTTGGTGTTCCAGGCCCGGTACCTACTTGAAAAGGCGCATTCAATCCTGAGCCCTTCACACTTATCAGCAGCCTTTCAGCTGTCACCTCCCTCAGCCTTCCTGTACTCGTGCCCTCCCCCCACTTCTAATTAAACCAGTTTTTACAAAACAATATTTTAACAGAAGCAATGAGCTTCATGCCCTGCAGACCGTGAAATGGCTGCAACAGGAGCCCTGCCTTTCTTCCACAGTTTCTGAAATATCATATGAATGAATATTATACCTATAATTAGAGCAGGCATTGGCCTGAATAGTTTTCACCAGTATTTCTAATTAGAAATTAATTTCTGACAGAAATAAAAGCTGCATAGCAGAAGGATAATGATTTGGGACAAAGCTTGCACCACTCCTCCTGGCCTCAGGAGGTCTGCAGCACAAGCCCACACCTCGCTGGCCTCACTGCAAGACACAAGGCTTGCCTGCTTGCCGTGTTATGGTACATGCAGAGGCAGAACATTTCACACTATCTGCAGGCTGGGCCACTACTTTTGAGAGAAAAGGGCTTAGTAGTTTGAAGGTAGATGCTTCCATCTTCCCTATTCCAGCAGTGATGTGACCTCTTCCAGCTTTGAAGGATTTCGATTAACGCGCAGTGCTGTTCTGGCTGATATTAGGAAATAAGCAAGACAGGGTTGTGGGGAAACCATATTTTTCATCAGCTTTCTACTATGAAAATAGAAGGCTTGCGTGTCTGAAACCATGTTGCATTTTTCCAGCTGTAAGGACTGATCAATAAAATGTTAACTCTCTCCACAAAGCCTTTCTTAAATTAACTTAGAAATTTATTTTTTGCTTGTCAGCTTTACTGGCTTGACATCTCATTTGCTTTTCTGTGCCCACTTTTCCACATACTTAGTTCATCAGTAAGCATACCACATTTCAGGAAGATCTACTGCACCATAACTTCTTTTAACTTTAAGCAATTGCTCACTGTCAAATAATATGAACTGCATAAATAACAGAACAACTGGAGAACTGGAAAAGTGCAGCCAGGTGCACTCTTCAGTACTTGCTCATTTGCTCCAGAGGGGTTTACTACAATGCACTTACGTCTAGTGGCCCCCATAACAGAACGATGAGGAAAATGACCAACAGAATGCAGCACTGAGTTGGGCTACAGCCACATCCATGTCTGCAAAGTACCAAAAGCCCACAAGCCAGGAGTAGGAAGGAGCACCACAGCACAGAATGATCCCGGCCCATTTCCCATTGCAGTCCCCTCTTCTATATGCTTTGCAGTCTAAAGGCATGGAGTTGTAAGTCCTTACAGTTCTGATGTGAAAGCAGAGAAATCTCCAATACACCATTAGCAAGTGTGTGTAAGGCCATTGTAATTTTTGTTGAAATGACCCTACTTTTACCATTTAGTGAATACTCAGTTTGGAAAGATCAGATTTCCCACACAGAAAGAAAGCTTCCTATAACATTCCTCTCATGTGAATTTTATTCCAAAGTCACTTTGCCCCAGCAGATGATTATTGTTTAAGGTATTATGCTACAAACAGTAGAGATCTGGTCTGGGGCTACACAGTGGCAGGTACCTTAAAGAGCTTCCAGTAACAGCTTCTGAGCTGTGTCTGCTTCACAGGCCAAGAGAAAAGACAGGTCAAAGTCTGAGAAGAGGATACAGCAGAGGTATATGACAACTACCTATGCAGTGTAATGAATCATGCAGAGCTGAAGCAAGAGCAGTTACCCTGCTCTCTCACAGCATCTGGTTTCTCCTAATTGGCTCACAACTTAAATGCCTAATAACAGATAGAGGTAACCTTCCTACAGTCACTGCTCTGTAAATAATTGAATCTAAAACGAAGATTTTAAAGTAATACTTCACGGGATATCAAGTGGGTTCATTCTCCAACTGCACTATCATGAAAGCACACACTCACTGACAGAGAAAGGAAAGGCAATGCAGTCTGTCCCAGCTCATCCTGACAATGCTGGGCTTCTCAAGATAGGAATACTTGTCTCAAAGAAATGAAGGTCTGACCCGAATCTCTGAATGAACAGCTGACATGCAAAGCAGCTCTGGCTTCTGCCAAATTTTATCACAACCACACGCCAGATAATTTGTGTCTCTAGAGTTGTTGGGCTTTTTTGCTTCAAATCCTTTATTGTAGGGATACAAATTTTTCAAATTTATCATGTGTTGGTACAGCTCACGTATCCATTTAACCCTCGTTATCTAGGAAGCTTGAAAGTTTTCTGCAAACACTGTTCTTTCCTTTAGAAATGAGTAAGTTTGTGTGTTTATACACCTCTCTGCATTTGCTGTCACTACAACTACAGTAGCATTGCCAGGCTGAAAGTAGGAAAGTGTTTATGTGTTTGGATATTTTAAAAGTCAGGTGACAGAAGCTTTAAAAGGCAACTAATAATCTGTTCTCTAGGCTCAGATCCATTTAGTCCAGCTAGTTCCAACTAGTCTTGTATACGCCATTTTGCAGTGCAGTTCCTTTAAAATGTTATCACTCCCCCTTAAAATTTTGTCAACATGGCTCACAGCTTAAATTGTCATTCCCTGTGCTGCCAGCATGGCTGTGCGATGCATATCTGAACTTACCTTCCATGTGACGGAGGGGCAGGCTGCCAAGGTGAAGGTAACTTTCTCTGTCACTACATTGAAGGTGACACGAAACATGGTTTGTATTCCAGCGGCCTCAGATCCAGGGCAGAAATCCTCGGTGACGGCCACACTGCTCACTTGTGTACATGCTGCCGGGCTCCTGTCACGCTGCGCTATACATGAGGCAAACCCATAACGTTATGATCGAAGCTGAAGCCTGAAACAGCTGTAAGGGTCCAGCTTTTCCCAGCAGCCTCACTCCTGTGTGTCAGGACTAATCAGATTAGCTGGTTTTACTTGTCTGAGTTGGGACTAACAGGTTAGCACAACAGTTTGGGTGGGGGAAGGGAGCAGCAAATAAATCAAATTAGGGCATTTACTAAGCAGCTGAGATTTCCTTCCTGCTCGCCTTTGTCTCTTTACAAGACTCACACAGAGCCAGGACAATGCACTACAAAAATGGAGCTTTGTTTTAGAGCGGCTCTTTGTCTAGGGGAATTTCTCTAATTTTGCCTTGATGTGATTTGTTTTTGGTTGCCAGGGATCACCAACAGGAGAGCTCTCCCCAAGTGGCCTGGATGTTGTGCAGATAAACAAGCCCCACACAGAAAAGATGAACATTGTGCTTTTTTCATCCCACGCTACCACCAAGGCAATGCACTGGCTGTGCCAAGGGATCGGTCACATGGGCTTCTCTGCACAGGGCTGGGTAATGGGGGTCACAGATAGCCACATTTGGAAACTAGGGACAGGACAGGACAACAAGCAAGTCATGAACCCCAACCCACTTCAACCTCGGAGGCAGATTTATCCTTGGGTGAAGGAAAAAGAAGAAGACGAAAGAAGGAAAGCAAATCAAGTAGTGTAGGAGCCCCTTTCCTGCCATTACTAGTGGCTGACTGAATGCATGAGCTCTGTGTTACCTGGTGTGAGAGACACTGTGAGAGGAAGATGCCTCCCCGATGAACACAGGAGGTGCAGACAGCACTGCCTGATATCATCACACAATGCTACTAGCATGCAAAGACAGAGTTAGTTTGGAAAACACCTCTCATATGTATTTAACCTTCCAAAAATTAGGTTGATAGTTCAAGCTAATTTCCTTCTCTGCCAGTGGAAGAAGATGGGTAGGATCAACTGCCCTCAATAATTACCTCTTTCTCACCACCTACTAAAGAAAAGCAACCCACATGTTGGCATTTCGGAAAAATGACATGAGATTAATACATTCCTTCAAAATTTCCATTAATGGTTCAAAGATGTGGTTTCTTTCCCCAGTTTGCTCAGTGGGACTGCTCTGAGACCCCAGACAGTTGTTAGTTACTGAATGAGGAGGTTATCAAAATATCTTGAGTTCTGCTAACTAGTAATGATTCTACAAGTGACAACTCATGATGTTGGAAAGAGGTCATTCTGAGAACCTCTTCTTCTTACCAATGAATTCCCACATTCATACAATGGTCATACCGACACTGGACAGATTAGACTTGCCACAACTCACCAAGGGGAGTGGTACATTGACAATCCAACTCCGTAAGAATTCACTTATCCTAGTAAACCAATTCTTGTGGCCTCAAAGAAGCCATGGAACAAGTTAAAGCTAAGGAATTGCACCAGACCTTTTGATGACAGCATATGGACAGCTTGCTGTACTTTAATGCCTGCACTAGCAGAATTGAAGCCTCTGGTCGTTAAAGGTGACACAAGCCATGACACAAAATCATTATTCAAAATCCTATTATATATATAATATATATATATCCTCATAGCTCAACTCCCAGTACCAGAAAACCTTCCAAGAAGGCCAACCAAGCAGCCAAGTGCCAGTTACCTTCAATATGAATAAGATGTGATAGGAGAACTTTGTAGGAAGCCCATTCTGAACACTGCCATGCAGACCTGATGCCCACCTTTAAATTACCCCATCCCTGGAGGCCAGTTAGGATGGGGCCCTGGGCAGCCTGATGTAGAGGGTGGCAACCTTGCCCACAGCATGAGGGTTTGAAGTGGATGGGCTTTAACATCCCTTCCAACCCAAACCATTCTATGAGTCTACAACAGCAGAATGATATGTCCTGTCACATAAGCCATGATTGACTGGACAGACCGAAGTCATCTGTTTGCTGGGATTATGTGTTAGGTGGGCTTTTTGTTTCCATAAAGAGAAATAGAATTTGGGTCCTGGCAAATAACGTACTGATTGTAATATATTTGTACATTTCTGAAGGGACTCATGCACAGTGAAATGTGCTTTCCCCTCTGCTACTGACTTGCTTTTCCTCTGGTCTGCTCTCATTTACTCATCTAATTAGATTTTTTTAGCACTATTCAATCACCAGGGGATGGAGTGGAGGCAAAATAAATTGAAGTATTTTCTTGCTTTAGTTTTATAACCAATATGATTTAAGTGCAGGTTTACTGAGAATCTGAAGGAGAAAGTTTCCTTTATGAGAAAAGATTCATTTCCAAGACAGCTGTAAACTAAAGTTGTTTCCCTGTAAACTGTCTTCCAGTGGCCAGCAATGCTGCTGTTCCTGTAAGAAAATGTTGGCACAGGCGGTCAGGCTTGGGTCTCAATCCCTTGGTAATTTGTGCCACACTGATAGAGAGAATGAAATACAAAAGGATGAAAACCACCAAGCTAGATGCTCAGCCAGCACAGTACACATTTCCCTCCTCTCCCCATTATCCTTCACTATCATACCCTGCTTCTTTGTTTCTTTCTACTTTATGATTGATACCCAAGATTCATGTCTTGTTACTATTTGTACTGTAAACTCCTCAGGGCAACATTTTATTTTTTCTTCATATAGCCCCAAACTTATGCCTGAGCACTAGCAGGGCCTCTGGAGCACTGCTGCACTGTCAATCAAGCTCAGCATATTAAAAGAAGCCTATGCTGAGATCATCCATCCTTATCTACTGCCTTAAAATATTTAGAGAAGTTACTCCTCAGATATATTTTCTTCTCCTGTTAATCCAAAGACATGCATAATACTTTTATTTAAAACATATACTTTTAATATGCTGACTACATTGACTTAACAAATTACATAGGACATCACAGCTGGGAGCTTACTGACAAGTACTACTTTATGGCATACTTAGAAATACCCACTGCGGATCATTACTTCACTTTTCTTTTCCTTCAATACATATATGCCAGCATGCATCCTGTTTTTCCAGGACACCCCACACTTTTCTTCCTTATCAAAGAAGCAATAAGATCCAGAAGCATATCTCAGAGTGGCAACAACTGTAGACACAGATTCTGAGATCCATCCAAAAAGGCAGATTACCTGTCAGCTCTAGCAAACAAGAAAGATTAACTGAGACAACAATATTTTGTGCTTCTCCCATAGACAGCATTTTATGCTGTGAAATATATGTGGTATTGCATCTTGATAGTATCCTAAAGGCAGCGGTGCCACTCTCCTCTGGATACAATTCCCTCTGTACTCAGTACTGTGTTCAGTTTTGGGCCCCTCACTACAGGAAAGACATTGAAGCCCTGGAGCATGTTCAGAGAAAGGCAACGAAGCTGTGAGGGGTCTGGAGCACAAGTCTGATGAGGAGCAGCTGTAAGCTGGGATTGTTCAGTCTGGAGAAGAGGTTCAGGGGAGACCTTATTGCTCCCTACAACTGCCTGAAGGGAGGGTGCGGTGAGGTGGGGGTCAGCCTCTTCTCCCAGGTAACAGCAATAGGACAAGAGGGAATGGCCTCAAGTTGTGCTAGGGGAGGTTCATGTCAGATATTAGGAAAAACTTCTTCTCTGAAATAATGGTGAGGCAGTGGCACAGGCTGCCCAGGGAGGTGGTGGAATCACCATCCCAGAAGGTGTCCAAGAAACATGGAGATTTGGCACTGACGGATGTGGTTACTGGGCATGGAGGAGATGGCTGATGATTGGACTAGGTGTTCTTATTCTGTTCCAACCTTAATGACTCTATGATTCTATGACAATAGCACAGAAGCTAGCCCTAAGTCTGATTCAACGCATACACTTACACAGAATGCACTAGCTGCAAACCACCACTGCAGATTTTCAGGCTGCTGCCAGATGAAAAGTATAAATGGAAGACAGGCAGAAGCAACCAAATCTGCCCTCCACTGGCATAACATTTTCTGGTCAAAATTAGAGATCAAAACTCATAGAACGAAGGACATTTATGAATGCCACTACCTCAATTTATGAATCTATCATGAGATGCCTGTTAGGGGCTAACAGCAAATAATCGCATGTTTTCTTATCACCTCAGAAAGCACATGATGGTTGGGGCATTCTAATTAGCTATCAGCTTTGATAAGTAGAATTTCTGGTTTCATTTGCTCTTGTAGTTACTGCCATTAACTCTCTCATACGTTTTGCGGATCTCTTAACCTAACATCTTCCAGCTGGCCAAATGGAAAATGGCAGCTTCCACACTTCCTGTGCTTTGAAAATATGTGGTTAAGCCTGCCTGAGTGAATTTCCCATCTCTTCCTATTCAGTTAGTATTCATAAGTGTATGTTTAAGGAGTGATGCCTGAAATGTCTCCCCAAAGCATCTGAAATCCTATAAAGTCAGTTTTGATTACTACAAGACTGAAAATTAGAAAATGATGCAGACTCTAAGTAAGAACTTCCTCTGTGGCTCAGAGTAAGACTTTGCAGGGAAGGCTGCATGCCGTCCCCATTATCCTACTGCTTGCACTGCTGTACAAAGAATTCCTGCTTCAAAAGAAAGGCTTTCTGAATTCAATAGCTCCTTCTGGTGGTCTGAAAGAAAAGGCTTGATTGCAGTCAGCCCGAGGCAATGCAGCATTGATGCACAATTCATTCAGTAATCACACATAACAGCAACAGCTAGAAGTTATGGCATCAATTAAAAAAACAAACAAACAAACAAAGAAAAACAAACAACATAAAAGTTAAGATTCAATAAAATGCCACACCAGCTATATTTTACATTCTTCTTATAAAGAAGACAAGGCTTCCAGGAAATCCTTCTTTCATCTCATTTCACCACAGTATTTCTGTGCATTTCCTTTCCTAGTGTGAACAAGAAAGAGAGGATGAAAAGTGGTAAGAGTCAGGAATTCTGAGCTGATGGTCCAACAAATTGAAGAGAAGTCCTCAGTGAAGTACTGAGCATGGTCTATCTCTGATCAACTGGTTCTGATTTTGAGGAGCTGATCAAGATCCAAGAGAAGAATTTAATTCAAACCTTGATGAAGACAGAGAGACTTCCTCTATTAATGTGAATGTGGTCTTGGTCAGGCTCAAAGACACCCCCTTCAAGGAGGAAGAACATGTTATATAACCTCTGAGAAAGAGATGCTAAAAAGCTTTTGTTTTCTGGTTTTTACCCTTAGATTGCCCAGCGTTAAGACAGATACTATTCTCTTCTTGAGCTAATCTCTTAAAATTGACAAGCACATCGCACTTAAAAGCTATGCATTCTGTCCAATCCATTCTTACTACCATGATGTCAGTCCTCAACTACTCAAACAAAACATTTTGGGAATAATAAGCAATAGTCCCTCAACTTGTTTCTAAATGACACATTGTTTTTAATGAACAGAATTTGCTGCCAAGTTCTACAAATGTACTTCCTATTTGATGTTCCTTTCATGACTCATTTGTGAGACATCATAGTACTCCAGAGAAAACCTTTCCAATCACATCACCAGCCAGGAAGTAGGATAATTCTGCTCAGTCAGATCCCTGATACCTGAGATTCTGCTTCAGTGAAGCACTGAAGAGACCTTCAAGTCAAATCAAGACAAATATTATTTTAAAACAGATATGAATCATTGTCTGCTCACACTTTCTCCAAACATCATGCTTGGAGAAAACCAAGGTTTTAAAAAGCTAATGAATAACACAGATGTTTAAATGAACTGTGAAAGCAACAACACATATCTTTCTAAATACAGCTTCCCCTAAAATATTTGCAATCTAGATTTTGTTGAAAGTCAATGCAGAATAAATTAAAATGAAAACAGTCAATGTTTTTACGCAAAGAACAAATACTTGGGAGAAAAGCACAACAAAAAAAACAGCACTAGGGGCAGAAACAAAAAAACAAAACAAAACAAAAAAAGGCAAAACACCAGATCAGAATCTAAACAACAATTTAATTTTCCTGATATACACATATTTCCTGTCAATGGCCCTGACAGATGTCAGCATGGATTTTAGGGTCTGGCCTAGCTGGTACCGTAACTGAGTTACCAAAGAGAACTTAATCCTACTGGTAAAGAAAATGTTTTTTTTAACACTTGATGTTAATCTTTGATCTGAATGTTTACTCAGAGTACTGCAGAAAAAATCAGTTTGAAGTTGACTGCTGATGCTTTCTGCCAACTGGTTCCAATTCCTTCTAGATGTAAATTCAGAGTTAGCAATTATTAACTGTGTGTCCAAAGGGTGCTCTGTATTACATACAAATTAAGTGGGAATGATATGGAATGGGAGGAGCTTGCAAGAAATAGAGAACGCACCCTGGGAGAGCAGTGAGTGATTCTGTGCTGGGGTGGACATGTTCCCTTTCCAAACAGCACGTGTGAGGCTTGTCTCTCTGGAGCCCTGGAAGAACACATTCAGAAGGAAATTTTGAAGAAGGAAGCTTGCAGTCAGGGTGCCTTGTGCTAGTCAGTAGTGACTTCTGTGGGCAAAGAGGAACTATTTGACTCTTAAAAGCAGAAGACTTAGAGAAAGGAAAAAACATGCCAGGTTCCCATGCAAATACCAGCAGGCTTAGTTGTGGGATGAGCATGTCAGTCTACATTCTGTGTGTACTGTGTATGTTTTCAAATGGCTGTTATCCAGCTATTAATTACAGTGTGCATGAGAACTGCGTATGAAGCCCGTTCCATTCCATTAGAGACCATACTTCTGCAGAGAAAGCAAAACCTCTGTCTCCAGCAGCCTTTGATGAATACCAGCATAAAACCAAAGAGAGTCAGAAGAGCGTGTCCTTAGCTCTCAGTAATCATAAGAAACAACCACAGAAGTTTGAACTGAAGGTCCAACCAGCTCCGGGCCTCCTAGAGCAGTCACTGCTGGGGTCTTAGGAAGAAGCAAGGATCAGAGTGAGTATACCATGGCTTTCTGACAGATCACTTCAGCTTTCGTTTAGGGACTTCCAAAGTCATTTTATCTTAGGTAATATTCAATCAACTTTCTTCCCCTGTTTTCTCTCTAAAGCCATTAACATTTTTTGCTGCTATGAGGTCCAAGTGATAACCAGTTCTATAACTGAATTATGAGACTGCAGAATCCTAGATAGTATCATAGAATCACTTAGGTTGGAGGAGACCTTAAACATCATCAAGTCCGACCACAACCCAACCATACTACCCTAACTCTAATAAAACTCCACTAAATCAGGGGGAAATTCTTTACAGAGAGAGTAGTGAGGTGCTGGAACAGGCTGCCCAGAGAGGTTGTGGATGCCCCATTCCTGTAAGCATTCAAGGCCAGATTGGATGGGACCCTGAGCAGCCTGGTCTAGTATTAAATGTGGAGGTTGGTGGCCCTGCATGTGGCAGGGGGGTTGGAGATCCATGACCCTTGAGTTCCCTTCCAACCCTGGCCATTCCATGATTCGGTGATTCACTCTGTGAAATCATGCCCCTGAGCACCACATCCAAATGGTTTTTAAACAAATCCAGGGATGGTGACTCAACCACCTCCCTAGGGAGCTTATTCCAGTGCTTAACAACCCTTTCTGTAAATAAGTGTTTCCTGATATCCAACCTAAACCTCCCCTAGTGCAGCTTGAGGCCATGTCACCTCATCCTGCCACCTGTCACCAGTGAGAAGGAACCAGCCCCACTCTCATTGTAAGCACCTTTCAGATAATGGAAGAGAGCAACAAGGTCTCCCCTCAGATTCCTCTTCTCCAGGCAGAGCAGTCCCAGTTCCTTCAGTCTCTCCTAGTAGGGCATATTCTCCAAGCCCTTCACAAGCCTTGTTGCCCTTCTTTGGACCTGCTCCAGCACCTCTGTGTCCCTTCTGGATTGAGGTGCCCAAAACTGAACACAGTACTCAATGTGAGGCCTCACCACCTCTGCTCACCACATCATTCCTGATCCAAGCCAGGATGCCATTGGCCTTCTTGGCCACCTGGGCACACTGCTGGCTCATATTCAGCTGACTGCCCATCATTGCACTAAGGTCACTTTCCATCAGGCGGCCTTCCAGCCACTCCTTGCCATGCCTGTAGGGTTGCCTGGGTTGTTGTGACCAAAATGCAGGAAAGCTGGGGAGGGACATTTTATGTGGGCATGTAGCTACGGGATGAGGGGAAATGATTTTAAACTGGAAGAGGGTAGATTTAGACTAGGCATTAGGAAGAAATTCTTTACTGTGTGGGAGGTGACACATTGGCACAGGTTGCCCAGCAAGGTTATGGATGCCCCCTCAGTGGAAGCACTCCAGGCCAGGCACGATGGGGCTGTGAGCAACCAGATCTAGTGGGAGGTTTCCCTTCCTACAGCAGAGGGGTTGGAACTAGGTGATCTCCAAGGTCCCTTCCAACCCAAACCATTCTGTGATCCTGTCATGTACGGATGCATTAATACCAAGAGATGATGACAACAAGGAAACCATCCGAAAAATGTTTGTAGTACAGATGTCACAAGGTGGAAGAAGCACCGTGGGTAAAATTAATCAGAAAGTTTATTTTGAAGGTTTTTAAATTGTCTTTAATTCTGTGATAGCTTCTCAGTGGTCATCTGGGGGTCAAGGAAGGAATGACAGTCTTCATTGCTCCAAAACATTCATCCCTGGTCTCGGGAGCATGTTCAGATATGGTGATTGCGTTCTCTTCTGGATGTGGTGCCTCTGGTATTTCTCAGCTGGGCCCATTCATCCTTTTTTAGCTTATTGTTTATTCCTTATCTTCAAAGGTCAATTGTAGACAGGTCCACATGATTCCTTGAGGTACTGATATGCGCGATACTCAAGTTCCAGATACCATCCTAAGGTGAGCAGACATAAGCACCTGCTTATCGATGTGGAAAATGTATCTGTGCACAGGTATGTGGAGGGGACTGTAGTAGAGAGATGCTGTGAAGCTGCCTCTGTCACTGCAGTGCAGATACCCAGATCCTGTAGGACCACAGAGCACTGCAGAGTGGAGCGTGGGCTTTCCAAAGGCTTCACTCGGTGCCTTGTACAGATTTAGACACAGGCCAGAAAATAGTCAGATGTACTGCCCTATACTGCAGGCCTAGGGGACCTCATCTGACAGTCATTTCCATGGCACTGTGTGGAAAGGGCCACTGCCGTCAGAAAGTCTAGAGCCAGCATCTGATATGGGGCCAGGTCTCTGCAAAGCAGTATCAAAAGTTGTGGTGTGGGCAGGGGACCTTGAGAGGCTTATAAGTAACCTCGGGAACAAGAAGGGATATTCTTTGTGGCTAACATCTCTTTTCATAATAGTAGTGTGGGGAACAATTAGGAAGATGAGGATAGACGTGTATTCTGCTCTGGCTCCATCTGCATTTGGGTGCCCATCTACAAGGCAGATGGGAAGGAAGAAAGGAAGAAGCAGACTCCTGCCAGAGGTCCCTGACTTACCCTCCCCAGCATTGCCCTGCTCACCGGGTTGCTGGTCTGCCTGACATTTCATGGCCGCGTGTGGAAAGGGCGACTGCATTCTGGAGGTCAGGTACAGTATGTGCAATGTGGCCAGGTCCCTGCAGAGCAGAATCAAATATTGTGGTGCGGGCAGGGGACCTTGGGCAGCTTCCAGGGACCCTTCGGAACTAGAAGGGGTACTGTTTGTGGCTGACTTATCTTTTTTCATAGAAGTTGGAGAACAGGTAGTCAGATGAGGATAGACGTGTATCCTGGTCTGGCTCCATCTGCATTTGGGCGCCCATCTACAAGGCAGATGGGAAGGAAGAAAGGAAGAAGCAGCCTCCTGCCAGAGGTCCCTGAGCTACCCTCCCGAGCATTGCCCTGAT